>NC_047516.1:812174-977174 GCF_902827115.2 Pseudochaenichthys georgianus
GTGTAATTTGTAAACACATATTTGTTTGAGACCCACTGAGATAACTTAGACTAAAATTAACTATCTAAACCAGGGGTGGGGAACCTCCGGTCCCCGGGCCGTATACGGCCCGCGAGACCATTTGGTACGGCCCTCGTAGGCCCTAAGGTGAACCCTGTTATCGTTTCATCCCGCTCCACAGAAGTGGAACTACACAATCTGTAGTTCATAAAAAAGAACGAGTCATGCTTATCCACCAAAAAAAAGTTTGTCGCTAAAATTCCTGTCAATTCTTCTAGGCACGTAATTATTGGCTGAACTAGTCCCTTCAAAGCGTAATAATATCTTGGTCAAAAGTAGTGCCACGGTCCGTCACACCAATTGGGTAATAAGCATGACTCGTTCTTTTTTATGAATTAAAGATTATGTAGTTCCACTTCTGTGGAGCGGGATTTCTTTTCTAAAGGACTTTTCGAGGTTCACCTGCGGCCTATCGAGGTAATTTATAAACACACGCAAAAAAGAAAAAAATCAAGAAATCTAGACCGCAAAAGAATTAAACAAGAGCGTGCCTGTTTTTCCTGGCCAAGGTCAGGATCCTTGAACAGAACACGAGCCTAACGTGTCATCACGTGGTATATGTCTCGTCTAACAGGGGTGCAGTGCTGACGGAGAGCACCAGAACGTCGCTCCGGCACTTCACAAACTGCAGTACCCATAAGGAGCCGTACACATGCTGCAGTTCCTGCGTGGCTGTGTCTTAGCTGAAAGCCCAGTCGCGATCTGCTCATCTGTCATTCTGATCATACAGTCAATAACTTTGTTGTTATTAGCATCTGGTTAGCTAGCTATGCTAACGAATATAAGAAGCTTTTTCTCCCACCAGTGAGGTAAAGGCACATCTTTATATGATCATTATAGTTATAAAAAAATAAGAGAATAAAGTAAAACAGGTATAAAATACTATATGACAGTAAAAAAAAGTTGTTATTACTAAACAAGAATACAGTTTGAAAGGAGAGTGATTTGTAAAATATCCATAAAGAAAAATAAATCTGCTTCCAGTTCTGTTTCAAATGGGTGTTGAGAGATGTATCCATAGATCTCCTAATGTTGCTCTCAAAGTGCACCAGATTGATGCTTTCAACTTCAATATTAAAAAAAATCTTCACGGGGGAGCATGCCCCGAACCGCCCTAGAGGAGGTTGGTCCCCCCCACTTTAAATCATGTTGCATGCCGCAAACCACTTCACGGCGTATACTGCCACCCGAAGTCCCCGGAGTTGGGGACTGGCTTCAGTAGAAGCTGCTGGGAGTCCCAGCAGCTTCTACTGAAGCCTTCAGAGTAAATCGCCAGAACGCCGACACCTCCTCATCTCCACCGCTCCCATGTTTTATTTTGTGTTGCCATAAAAGGTTCTGATGAAGTCATTTTAGTTCCGGCTCTTTTTGGTGTGAACTAGGGATGGGAATTTGAAACCAAATGTATATTCGAATATTCGACCCCCCAAAAAACGGTTAACCGGTTAACCGAAATGTACATATCCTATAAAAAAAAAAATTGGGTAAAAAAATAAATTCCCAACATTTTTTTCCAAATTTCTTTTTTCAATAACTTTTGGAAGTAAATAAATACATGTTCACATAAGTATAGAAACCAAGTCGAATTCGTCAAATGTATTGAACTGGTGATCACAGTTTGACAGCTATAGGCCTACAGCTTTCATGTGCGGAGGCGATTCACAATCAGCCCAGCTGTAGAGAAGACCGGCCTCTCAGCTGGAACGGAGGTTGCGGGTATAGCAAGGTATAGGATGCATTTATAAGTTTAATTTGGCATAGTTTGACCTCTATACCGCACTCACTAACCTGGTTGAAATATTTCCACACATTACTCCTTTTTGACGCCATGTCTGTTGTGTAGGACTCTTCTTAGAGTGTAAATAATTACCTAGGTAACTAGGGCTGTGCGATTATAGCAAAAATCATAATCACGATTATTTGGGTGAATAATTGATATCACGATTATTTTGACGATTATTCATTGACCATTTATTGAACTTTAAACAAATAATATTTTACCAATGAACAAGATCAACAAATATGTTGGAGCGCACTTCCAAAACCATACTAAACATATATTATTAATATGATCAATAAAAATAAAATAGACCAAAATAAATTAAATCAAATATGATGCAGTGCACTGTCACAACCTGCTGAAAACTCCTTAACATATAGCCAACATTTTGGTAAAACATATTCAACATATTCCACTCAGTTAAACGTTGAAGGCTGGCCAACCGTCATGGTCCAGAAGTAACAGGAAATTAATGTTGAACTACAATTTAAGACCAAATTAAAATGTTTAGGCCACCGTGGCAAATGCTGGTAGGGCTGCTCATGTCATCTCTTAAAGATTTTTTGCAAGAAACACCAGCCTGTTTACATGGTCTGGTTTCAGAGATGAGCGCAGGCAGGTGACAAGCCACCTGTACTGAAGACCCTCAGCCACGCCCCGACACATGGGGTGACGCCGGCCAATCACAAAGCTTTGATGCGTTCAAGTGCATTATTCTGACACAGGAAGATTATGTTACAGGACATTAACGATAAAACAGAATATTGTTGTTCTATTTTTAGACACATCTCGCGATCGACTGGTTGAGCACCCCTCGGCTAGACCATAGGTCTGTTGTGGTAGCAAAGTAGTCAGCTGAAGCCACATCTCTCTCAACTTCCCCACGGCATTTGTCATATAGTGCAGGCAGCGCAGACCTGCTGAAATAATACCGAGACGGCATCGCGTAATGCTTGTCCAACGTGTTGACAAGTTGCTTGAAGCCCTGGTTGCTAACAGTGCTAACTGGGCACATATCTTTAGCGATGTGAAATGTAATGGCAAAGTACTTGCAAATAGTGGAAATAGTTTTACCCTTCTTTTTAACAAGTTGCTGCTCTTGTTCTGACATCTTCGCTCGCGCTGAACACTCACAACACATGGCCGAGTGGGCTTTTAGGGAGGGGGCCAAAGCGCACCCAGCAAAATCATCGTATTTTGTCAATTATGCTGTTTTCATAATCGTCGCAAGCCATAATCGTAATCGCGATTAAAATACGATTAATTGCACAGCCCTACTGGTAACATATGTTGAATACCGGCACAAATAAAACTCTCCTGTCAAAATGTCTATGCACTTTGCCGCCACACACGGTTGCCAAGCAGCGCTTATTGTTGTTTAGGCTGGCCATGTGTCGCGAGTGTTGACAGGGGGCGGGGGAGCACCATGGATGTATAATAAGAACTGGATACAGCGTGGGAGGCGGGGCCTCATTCATTCCTATGAGAGCTCATTGGCGCATGATGATAAAATGGCCCAACTTTTGAGAGAGTGAAAAGTCACAGATTACCCAGCATGCCTGAGAAGTACCCGTATGTGCGCTCATAGCGCATGCGCAACTTTAACCAAAATGCTTGTTCACATCAAGCACGTCAATTTGCGTACACGTAACAGCACCGCACGTTCATGACAGCATGGTAATGATTTGTTATTATGATTGTTTTTGATATTAACGACGAGGCGGCAGTTAGCAGCTAGCTAGTAATTATGCTAATGTGTCATCAATCGTTATGTACTTATATTACGCTGTAACAGAGATCTAGTGATATCCAACAGAGCTTCATTTAGCATGAAATAATTATTGCACTGTGTATATATATATATATATATATATATACACAGTGCAATAAGCTTCTTAGTGCAATAATAAGCTACAGGGACGTTAATCTAACGTCGGTAATATTAACTTTATTTAATACAACATTTACGGTACAAGATTTACATCATACAGCCCATGTAGTATAATATTTTACAAATGATGAATTACAGCAAACATACAATATATCCATTATTACAGCTCCGTGGGCTGGCAGTAAGGCTATGGTCCGTTGTTATTGTGCATCCATGGCTAAAGATGAAACCGTTAGGCCACAACGAATATTCTCATCAGACTCCGGCGCACTTCCTGGGGGCTTGGGGAGCACGCTCATGAACTGTTAGCGCCGGAACCTCGCAACGGCTGCGGAGAGCATTTGCGCCGCATTTGGGCCTAAGATGAGGTTTGAGTCTGCGTGACCTGCGTGTAGGGAGGGGCAGCAGCCGTATCATTCGCTAGAACTAGATCTGATGGATTTTGACATAAACGCGAGTGAAGTATAACCGGACACGAGAGAGAGATCAGCACCTGCAGCTCTGCCCGCTGTAAGGGACCGGTGAGCGGAGCAGAACACACCTTTAGACGTCACCTAACACATTTAGCTATGGCACTGTCGTATACATTGAATTATTCAATTTGATAATATGTAATCACTTTAGGCATCACTCCCAAAAAACAAAAAAATTATAATAATTAATAAAAAAATTAATAACTCGTATTCGAATACCTGAATAATTATTCGAATATTCGATTAATCGTTCTATCCCATTCACACTGTGAACCCGACATTTCGGAACTATATCGGAACTAAAGTGGGAAAAGTACTGCGGTGTGAACGCGCCGATGGAAGGCTGACAGGCAGGTAGGCCATCCAGTTTCTACAGTGCTTCAACAGATGACATTTTTCCATGGATTTTTTGTCAAAGCACTTCAGATATTCATTGCTATCGGGATGTTAAGAGCATTCCATGGAATATAACAACAAGTGTATCTCGAGCCGGTTTCTCAAACTTACCTACCCCACCTTTAATGCGCCATAAAATAATTGTCAGCGTTAATTAATTAATGCTTTAATTAAGTGAGTACTTCTACTTTTAGTCAAGTACAATATCTGAGTGCTTCTACTTTACTCAAGTACAAGATCTGAGTCCTTCTTCCACCTCTGCTACTTGGAAATGTTCTTATTTTCATTTTTGACGGTTTTCACCCGAGCAACTTGAACGCACCAAAATGGCAGCTCGGTGCAAACCATGGATGGATAATAAGAACGCTGCAAACACAACTTCTTCTCCAATTAAAAGGCTCAAATCCACAAAGTTAAAATCATATACCCGGCGGGCTGTGCGTGAAAAATATGATAGAATAGTTAGACATCGTTTTCTTAATTTGAAAAGCGTGCATATAATGTAAGCATACTTTTAAAGCACAGCTAAGATTAAAACAGCAGGCATTTACAAACTGAGGCTGAACAAGAGGACTTAACGAACAGCGCAACACCAGCCGGACTAACCGGGGGTCCCAGGGGGATCAATGGGGTCAGAAAGTCTCCGGTTGTTCAGTTTTTTTGGCCTGAATTCCGACCAGCCGCTGCAGCACCGTGAAACTCCACCTTAAAGGGACGCCTTCAGGGACCCGTCGGAAATTTTCGCTTTTACAGTCATTTCATTTAAACTGAGGAGGTAGAAGTACTCCGATCTGATTCTAAGGTAAAAGTAGAAGTAACTCAGATCTGATTCTAAGTAAAAGTAGAAGTACTCAGATCTGCTTCTAAGTAAAAAGTAGAAGTAAAGTTCGTCTCCATCACCCGTGCCTTACGTCAACCACCTGATAAGCCTGATAAGGATGTGTGTGTACAAAACACAACAAACTCCTCACTGATATGTGTGGGGTCCAGGCTCAAGGGCGTATGGCACTCTCAACTCTTTCCAGGACATGCCGGGGCGCCTGCTGCCTGTAGCTTTGCCGATATCTGTGTGGATAGGTAATAGATTAAGAGCGGTGAATTCAGCTTAGACACCGGAAGCGCCAAACGTTTGTGTGAGTTTATCTAATTTAAGTCAGTGATTCCATGTCAGCCACAGCTTGTTACAAAAAAACATGACTGATAGTGTGTTAACCAAACTTAAAACTAGCTTTATTAAATGTCAGGTCTTTGGCAGGAAAAAACATTTTTAATCAATGATTTTATCACTGAGCACAATCTCGATTTTATGTTTTTAACAGAAACTTGGATTGAACAAAATAACAGTGCAGCTGTTCTTATCCAATCAACCCCTCCCAACTTTAGTTTTATGAGTCAGCAAAGAATGCATAACAGAGGAGGTGGAGTTGCTATTTTGTACAATTATTCCCTTCAATGCAGGAAGACATCTTATGGGAACTTTGCTTCTTTTGAATATGTGGCCCTTCAGCTGAAATGCTCCTCTCGAGCTCTGTTCCTAAATATCTATAGACCACCCAAATACTGTGCAAGCTTTTTTGATGACTTTACTGAACTGCTGTCTATAGTGTGTATTGACTTTGACCGTCTAGTCATTGTTGGTGATTTTAACATCCATGTTGACAACCCCCAGGACAGAGGGGCTAAAGAACTGTTTTGTGTTCTTGATAGCTATGGACTGACTCAGCATGTGACGGAGCCCACGCACAATAAGGGGCACACTCTGGACTTAATGATCTCAAAGGGTCTGAATATCTCTGAGGTTGTGGTGACTGATGTTGCGCTCTCTGACCATTCCTGTGTTTTCTTCTTTGAGAGCTCTATTTCTGTTCACACAAGTGTTCAAAAAGAGGTAACCACAAAGCGATATTTAACTGAAAAATACTAGGGAAATGTTTACTCAGAATTTTTCTTCCACACTTGCCCCTGCTAACACCTCAGTAAATGAGCTAGTAGTATCATTTATAATCAAAAATTAAAAATGGTATAGATGCCATTGCTCCAACTAGGTAAAGGAAGTGACTGGGAAGAAAGAAAATATCTCCATGGAGAAAGGCCATGACCGGGAAAACAGAAAAAAGAGTGTCGAAAAGCTGAACGCAGGTGGTGAAAAACAAATCTCCAGGTTCACTTTGAAATCTATAAAGAGATTGTGTTCCAGTCAGGCTTTCGTCCAAACCACAGCACTGAGACTGCTCTTGCAAAGGTCTTTAATGACATCCACTTAAACACAGACAGTGGCCGAACTTCAGTGTTAGTATTATTAGATCTCAGTGCTGCGTTTGACACTGTTGACCACAGCATATTACTAGACCGACTGGAAAACTGGGTGGGACTTTCAGAAACAGTTCTAAATTGGTTTGAATCCTACTTAAAGGACATAAACAACTTTGTTTCTTTTGGTAAATACACATCTGAGTTGACAAATATGACATGTGGGGTTCCTCAAGGCTCCATCTTGGGGCCTCTTCTCTTTAACGTCTACATGCTACCACTGGCTCAGATAATGAAAAACAACAAAATAAGTTACCATAGCTATGCGGATGACACACACATTTACGTAACAATTTCACCAGGAGACTATTAGACCCTCCAGAAAAACGCGATTCTGCGATCGCAGAATTTACCGCATAATCAGCAAAATGGCGCAGATTTTTAAAAGGCCGCATATTTATCAAAAAGCCGCATAATCCCCACATTTTTCCACACAAAGTTGAGAAAAAAAAAGTTAACTCCTCTTGACCTGAAGTGATGATGATGTTGACGCGACGTCATCAGCTCGCGCATCACAGAAGGTAAACAACACCGTAGAGTGAACGTGTGGAGCTCACACGAGAGAGAAAACACCAAGATGAACAAATCTAATCCATCTAATTTACCGACGAACATTTATGCTAAAGACCGGGCAAAGCAGTTCCCCGATGTCTCGCACGAAAGTGGGGGGAAACTATTCTGCACCCCAACTGTGTTGGAGCATAAGAGAAAAATCCACGGTGACGACCCGCTTTGATGCCAAACAACTCACGTTCACCGAGGCATCAACCTCCAAAACCCTTTCGAGGGCTACAAGAAACGAGGTGAGAAGCCTACAAGATTGAAGCTGGTCAGATAATGAACGAGTAAATGAAAACAGATTGAGACGGAGAAGTGTGTGTGTGTGTGTGTGTGTGTGTGTGTGAGAGAGAGAGTGTGATTAAAATAGCCCAATTGCTTTTACAATAATATACATTGAATGTGTTTAATTGAATAGTAAAGGGGTTTAACGTTAGTGGCAGGTTGTGTGTGAGAGAGAATAAATAAATAAGACAGACCAATATTTGTCTTTTTTCCGCATATTTCGCAACTCCCCCGCAATTTCACCGCATAAAATCACATAAAACCCCGCATGTTTGATCGCATAATCAAGGAATTTTGCCCGCGTTTTTCTAGAGGGTCTAGACTATGCTCCAATTCAAACACTGAGTAAGTGCATTGAACAAATCAATGACTGGATGTGTCAGAACTTTCTCCAATTAAACAAAGAAAAAACTGAGGTAATGGTTTTTGGAGCCAAGGCAGAACGTATAAAAGTTAGCGCTGAGCTTCAGTCTGCAATGTTCAAACCAACAGATAAAGCCAGAAATCTAGGTGTAGTCATGGACTCTGACCTGAGTTTCAACAGTCACATTAAAACAGTTACTAAATCAGCCTACTATCACCTAAAGAACATATCTAGGATTAAAAGACTAATGTCACAGCAGGATCTGGAAACACTTGTCCATGCTTTTATCTTCAGTAGACTCGACTGCAAAGGTGTCTTCACAGGTCTCACTAAAACATCTATTAGGAAGCTGCAGCTGATTCAGAACGCCGCTGCTCGAGTCCTCACTGACACTAAGAAAGTGGATCACTCCTGTTCTGAAGTCTTTACACTGGCTTCCTGTGTGTCAAAGAATAGATTTCAAAATACTGCTGCTGGTTTATAAAGCACTGAATGGTTTAGGCCCAAAATACATTTCTGACCTCCTGCTAAATGATGAACCATCCAGATCTCTCAGGTCTTCAGGGACTTGTCAGCTTTCTGTCCCCAGAGTCAGAACTAAACATGGAGAAGCAGCGTTCAGTTATTATGCTCCAAACATCTGGAACAAACTCCCAGAAACCTGCAGGTCCGCTGCAACTCTGACTACTTTTAAATCCAGGCTGAAGACTTGTCTTTTTGTCGCTGCTTTTAATTGAACTATTCATATCTTAGACTGCACTGTAACTTTTATCCATGTATTTTTTTCTTTTAATGTTTATTTTATTAGCTTTTCTTTTTTAATGCTTAATGTCTTTCATTTTTTGTAAGCACTTTGAATTGCCTTGCGTTGAAAAGTGCTATATAAATAAACTTGCCTTGCCCTGCCTTACTCAGATCTGCTTCTAAGGTAAAAGTAGAAGTACTCAGATCTGCTTCTAAAGTAAAAGTAGAAGTACTCAGATCTGCTTCTAAAGTAAAAGTAGAAGTACTCAGATCATTAGCTACAGTACTCCTTGTCGATTCTACTTACTACTATACATTTGAAATAGTTGATTACTACAGTACTTTGTTTATTTCATAGCAAGAGGAGAGTTAAATGCTTTCCAATAGAATACTACATTATTATTATATATTTGTTTCTAATTTAGGCTATATGTTTTATTTGTATTTCTCTTTTTGTATTAATGTGTTTGAAAATAAATAGTTATTGTGATATCTATATGCATAATATCTAATGCATTTATTGAGTCATTACAAAAGCTAAATATATATATAATATATCACAATCATTTAGATTGGATTTGTCACATTTTAGTTTCAGATTTCAGGGATTGTTTTCATATTAATGTGTTTAAACCTTACAAACTTAACACATTTTAATATAATTAACATTCTCTGGATGCACTGGAAATGTCAACAAGTGTTTCTGTGGGATTATTTATCAAACACTTTTTATATTAAGGGTTATGGTCTGGTCAAATATGTCCTGTTTTATTTTTAAATAAGCCGCATGGAGAGCCTTCCCAACGTGAGCTCCCTTCTGATTGGACGATCGTCGATACGCTCGCAGATGGCCAATCAGAGAGCAGCTGGTGGATGTAAAGAGCCGCTGTGGCGAGCAGAGAGCCACACGTCGGAGAAATCAATATGTCATGAAGAGGCAAGACCGGAGCTCACACATAACTCGAGCCCTGCATGAGGCGTCTCGTCGCTTCGGTTCTCTCTCTGTGTTCCTGAGAAAGTGTGTGAGCTCCAGCTCTACTGATCCATCATCTGTGTGTCTGGATAAACCTCCGAATGGACTCTGTGCTCTTTTTTCTGGAGCGTTTACCTCGGACTATAGGAGCTAGCTTAGCATGCTAGCTGGAAACACGTGAGCAACACTAGTCAGATTGAGAGTTTGACGGAGAGAGAAACTGTGTGTTAACGGAAGTCTGCAGGGAAAGGTGATCTAGGAAACATGAGTAAAGTCCAGATGCTGCTGTCGGTGAAGAAGCAGCGACTCACTGCTGCTGCTGAAGAGATATTTGCTCTGTTTGAACAAACGATAGCAGAGCTCGAGGAGGAGCTGTCTCTTTCCAAAGAGGAGAACGAGAGACTCCAGAAACTACTGGACGCTGTTTTACAGCCTCAGCTTCGGATCCACAGAGCAGATGTCCAGCAGCTGGTGGTGGTTAAAGAAGAGCCTCCCCCTGACCAGCAGGAGGGGAGCACCAGCCTGGACCTGGAGGACCCAGAGCCCCCCCCACACATTAAGCAGGAACAGGAGGGGGAGCAGCTTCAGGAGCTGGAGGAGGCTGATATCACCAAGTCCACTTTCACTCCTGACCCTGGGAAGAGTGAAGATGATGAAGAGAAACCCCAGTCCTCTCAGCCTCATCAAAGACAAACTGAACACATGGAAACAGAAGCTGATGGAGAGGACTGTGGAGGACCAGAACCAGCCAGGAGCTCAGATCCAGAGAGCAGTTTACAAACAAAGACTGAGGACCACACTGGAGACTCTTCTGAAGACACTGATGACTCTTCTGAACCTGACGCTGAAGACAGTGCTGATTGGAAGGAGACCAGAGAACCTGCCTCAGGCTCAAGCTCACTGAAACATAGACAAGAATCTGTCAGTGATCCCCGACGTATGCTGGAGAGAAACCATTCAGCTGCTCAGTCTGTCAGAAAGCTTTTAGATATAGAAAATATCTAGATCAAACACATGAGAATCCACACAGGAGAGAAACCCTTTCGCTGCTCAGTCTGTCAGAAAGCTTTAGAGATAGACAAAAACTAGATCGACACATGAGAGTCCACACAGGAGAGAAACCCTTTCGCTGCTCAGTTTGTGAGAAAGCTTTTTCACGGAAGGAAACTGTAAAGGAACACATGAGAGTCCACACAGGAGAGGGAGCACACAGCTGCTCAGTCTGTGAGAAAGCTTTTTCACAGAGTAGAAGTTTAAAGGATCACATGAGAGTCCACACAGGAGAAAAACCCTTTTGCTGCTCAGTCTGTAAGAAAGCTTTTTCACAGAGTGGAAGTTTAAAGACACACATGAGAGTCCACACAGGAGAGGAAATATACAGCTGCAATGTTTGTGACAAAAGATTTAAATGGCATGGTCATTTCAAAAGGCACAAGTGTGTTGGTCGTCAGTCCTCACAGCTTAATGACATTCAAACAGAATAACGGAGAGGGCAGAGCCTCCAATCAGCAGCTCAGCTGAACACATGGAAACAGAAGCCGATGGAGAGGACAATGAATAAGTCTTATGACAGTTCACACGTGAGAGAAATCTGTCTGGACAATATGTTTCATGTTTCTGTCATTCTGATGTATCCGTTAACCACTGACTGTTGATGAACCACTGCTCATTTAAGGTGGACTGACCTTTACAATGGACCAGCTAGTCTTAGTGTCTTAATGCAAACGTTTTGTAAAATGACGCTAGACCAACAACGTGCTGTTGGGCTGTGTGCTCTCTGCAGGACGGTGTCTGTACTCAAAGGTTGTTTATGAAATGAGAGCTTCACTCTGTTTTTGTTGTCCAAACGATCCAACAGAGCAATACGTCTTCTTTCCAGCAGATGGCGTACATGTTACATCATCCAGTTCAACTGCCATCCACATAGTAATGATTCAAAACAGCAATGTGTGAGACATGGCTATTGACTCACAATCTCAACAGAATGTGAAGAGGTTACAGTCTTGCGGTTATGTCCAAGATGTTGTTTTTTGTTGTTGTAAGAGATAATAGGGATTGATGCAGAAAATAACCAGAAGATAGTCTGGATAGAGCCTTCAAAGAACCAGAAAGCGGTTTGAAGAGTATTAGGGATATAGAAAGAATACAAATATTACAAATTATTATACTTTTTGCAGTTTTAACATTAAATACCAAATGTAAAAGTATTCATTTGTTAATAAATCATATTTGTTATTATGTATTTTTCAATTTGTTCATCACCTTAGTATTGAAGCTGATAAAGTTCGAGCTATTTTTAATAGCAGTATTGGCTATGCTGCTTGGTAGTTTATTTTTTGTTGAAATACGAAATAATTCACGAGTTGATTTTATTTTGTATAGAAATCTGTAAAAATAAAATTGTGCCATAAAAAAAAAAAAGGAAGACCGGAGGAAAGGCCCGAGCCAAGGCTAAGACCCGCTCCTCCCGGGCCGGGCTCCAGTTCCCCGTCGGCCGTGTCCACAGGCATCTGAGGAACGGTAACTACGCCCACCTTGTCGGTGCCGGAGCCCCGGTGTACCTGGCCGCCGTGCTGGAGTACCTGACCGCTGAGATCCTGGAGCTGGCTGGAAACGCCGCCCGGGACAACAAGAAGACCCGGATCATCCCCCGCCACCTGCAGCTCGCCGTCCGCAACGACGAGGAGCTGAACAAGCTGCTGGGAGGAGTGACCATCGCTCAGGGAGGCGTGCTGCCCAACATCCAGGCTGTGCTGCTGCCCAAGAAGACCGAGAAGGCCGCCAAGAAGTGAGCACCCTGAACCCGCTTCTACCAACACCAAAGGCTCTTTTAAGAGCCACACACTTCTGTCCAGAGAGCTTTCCTCATCGAACCTGTGCCTCTATTATATAGTGTTGAAGAGAGGATAAGTGTATGTTCCTTATTTCTGATTATATTCTATTAACGATGAAATCTCAAAGCTTTTGTCTGGGTTTCCAAGCAGTCTGTAACCCATCACATCTACTTTACTGTCAATCTTTCAGTTTCCGTTTCCTACAATCCAGAGGAATACAAATATATATATATATAAACGTGCATATAAATATATATATATATATTGTGGTGACACGTTATTGGACATAATTCACCTCTCGTATTGTGTTGCCACACGGACCCTTTAGTGGGAACACCTAGCGTTAGCTTGCATTCCTGCTAGCTCGTCAAGCAGAGCAGTTCATGCGATAACCTCTCTGTTATTAATGGCTAATAAAGATTGGAAATCTGTTCTTAATACACCGCCTCCGACTCCCTTTTCCTGGCACTACACTGGTGACCTTGACTTTCCGGGAAATTAACGAGCATGGCTGAATGCGATGTGTTCGTAAAGCTGCCGGAATTCTGGGAGCACGCCGCGGAGGCATGGTTCGCACATGTGGAGGCGCACTTCGCCTGCCGACAGGTCCGTGACGGGGACCTGAAATACTACCATGTGGTAGCAGCGCTGGGCAGCTCTGCGTCGTCCAGGTTGGTGGGATTCATCGCAGCCCCCCCACACCATGGCAAATATGAGGCGATTAAGGCCCTTCTCCTTAAGACATTTAGCTTATCTGCTAAGGAGAGGGCCCGCCAGTTACTTGACATTCAAGGCCTAGGAGACAGCAAGCCATCCCAGCTAATGGAGAGAATGCTAAATCTGCTTGGGGGGGAAGATCCCCGGATTTTATTCACGGAGATTTTCCTGCGTCACTTGCCTCCCCGGGTCCAGACGGCGCTGGCCAACACGCCTGTCACGGAGCCCCGTGCCTTGGCTGAGGGAGCAGATCGTTTGTTCCTGGCTAAACAACAGCCCGGTGCAGAGACGTTAGCCGCGACGCTCAGCGGCCCACCTGCAGCCAAGAAAGCGTGGCGGTGACTTTTACAAGTACACATTGATATCATACATGTACTGTGGACAATACCCACAGGAGCAAATCCGGGTGAAGTGTCTTGCCCAAGGACACAACGGCCTGATGCAGTGGCGGCAGGAGCGGGTTTCGAACTGGAGTTCCCCCTTGATCTGATGATCAGATGCACAGACCACTGCGCCACCCGTCCCACAATGCCTTAACGTTTTCTTCCCTCGTGTGCACACTTGGCAGCGCAGCGTACGACGGGCTGTCAGGCTCGCTGTCAGGGGCAGACACGTTTCTCAGACTGTTGGCAGATTTTCCAGACCTGTCGCTATCCACCTTCTCTGCGCTTACCACTAAGCATGGCGTGGAGCACCACGTCACTACCGAGGGGCCTCCTGTCTACGCCAGGGCCCGGCGGTTGAACCCTTCTAAGCTGGCTGTAGCGAGGGCGGAGTTCGCAACCCTGGAGCGCCTGGGCATTGTTCGCCGCTCCAACAGTCCTTGGGATTCCCCCCTGCACGTCGTTCCCAAACCGAACGGCGGGTTGCGCCCGTGCGGGGATTACCGCCGACTCAACGACGCCACTACGCCTGACCGCTATCCAGTGCCGCACATTCAGGACTTTTCGGGGCATATGGCCGGTACAGGGGTGTTTTCCAAGGTGGAACTGGTGCGTGGATACCACCAGTGCCCATGCACCCCCTGGACATTCCTAAGACAGCAGTGATAACACCTTTTGGACTTTTTGAGTTCCTGCGGATGCCTTTTGGACTCAAGAATGCCGCTCAGACGTTCCAGCGCCTGATGGATTCGGTGCTGCGGGACCTGCCGTTTGTGTTTGTCTACCTCAACGACATACTCGTCGCCAGCGCTTCAGTGCAGGAGCACCTGTCCCACCTCCGAGCCCTTTTCACACGGCTCAACGAACACTGATTAATCATCAATCCTGCAAAGTGCCAGTTCGGGGTGTCGGACATCGATTTCCTGGGGCACCGCGTCACCAAGGGCGGTGTGACAACCTCTGCCAGCGAAGGTGGAGGCTGTTGCGGCTTTTCCTCGCCCGCTCACAGCCCGGTCGCTCCGTGAGTTTCTGGGGATGGTGACTTTCTACCACTGTTTCATCGCCCGGGCCGCACACATCATGCGGCCGCTGTATGACGCGTTGAAAGGCAAGACCCCCGTCCAGGAGATCGACTGGACAGCAGAGGCGGATGGCGCTTTTGCTGAGGTCAAGACCACGTTGGCTCAGGCGGCTTTGCTGGCACACCGATCATCTACGGCTCCCATCTCCATCACCACTGACGCTTCGGACTACGCGGTCGGCGGAGTGCACGAGCAGTGGGTGGAGGCGCTTGGCAGCCGCTCGCCTTTTTCAGCCGCCAGCTGACGCCTAGAGAACGCAAATACAGCGCCTTTGACCGGGAGCTCCTCGGACTTTATATGGCCGTGCGGCACTTCCGTTTCACTACGGACATTAAGCACGTGGCTGGCAAGTCGAACCTGGTTGCTGATTGCCTCTCCTGGGTCGTCATCAGTGCCGTCCAGTTGGGCCTGGACTATACTCGCATGGCGGAAAACCAGGTGACAGATCCCGGCGTCCAGGCTCTGAAGGTGGAGAGCGCCTGTCGTCCCTGCCAGCTGGAGGCGTCCTGTGTTCGAGGCTGTGGACGGCCTGTCACACCCCGGCGTTAAACCTTCGGTGCGTTTTGGTAGCGGCCAAAAAAAAATGTTTATTATCATTTGAACAATGACAAATATTCTCATGAATATTAAACAACAACCTCTGAACATTACAAATATTCGCCTCAATTCAACCTGGAACCTCTCTCATACAATACAAATGGTGTGTGTGTGTGTGTGTGTGTGTGTGTGTGTGTGTGTGTGTGTGTGTGTGTGTGTGTGTGTGTGTGTGTGTGTGTGTGTGTGTGTGTGTGTGTTCGTTGGAGCTATGTGCAACTCAAGGCATATGCTCGAACGGGAGCTGCCTGGACGCTGCAGTCATGAGTGTGCTGACTCCTCCTCCAATGTCCCGCTGTCTGCTTCCTGCATCAAGTCAAGTGCTCGGCGCAGTTGTGTGGATAGAGCGCTCCTCTGTTTTCATTTAAACAGCTCCTTATATCCGTTAGCGCAGCTAGCTAGCACCAGATGCTAACAACAACAATGCACGTAAGGTCTCTCTCTCTCTCGCTCGCTCGGGCCACACACACACACACACACACACACACACACACACACACACACACACACACACACCACACACACACACACACACACACACCACACACACACACACACACACACACACACACACACACACACACACACACACACACACACTCCGGGTCCTCCCGATGGCCAGTCGGTGCCTGCCGGTGAGCGTGGAAGTGTGGTCTGCCACAAGCGGGCGGCAGGAGCGGGGCTGTCAGCATCAGCTGGTAGACGGTATTTTAAACTCGATGCTCTGAAGCTACGGGGCGGCCGAGGACAAACAATACACATGCGTTAATCGCGTTAAAATAATTAGTGGCGTTAATTATTTTTTGCGTTAACGCGTTATTAGCACGTTAACTTGACAGCCCTAGTTTCTATACAATATTTACATTCAGTGTTCATGTTTTTATGAAAAGAAACAGCCGTCTTAAAGCAATGCAACCAAATACTGTAGCTTGCAATGAACCAAACCTTCATTAAGGTTATACACTGTTTTGTGTTGGTTGTTATTACGTTCCCTTCTACGCTAGGGGAATCAACGGGAAGCAACACAACCAGAATGGGATTGGTAAAAGTTATAAGCTGTTTTATGCACAACCGGTGAACAAAATGGCGGGCCAGCAGCCTGGAACACACACATTGCCACAAACACGTTTAAATAACAAACAATAGAGGCCACAAGGGCGCACGTTTAAAGGGGCAACCAAACTAAGGGAGGACTCTAAAAAGTGATTCTAAACGCATTCAGGGAAACTAAATATTCACACACTAAATAAAGAAGGAAACAAACCTCACTGTAAAAGTGGTACAACTAGCAAAGGAAGGCTGTAAGGAAACACAGCTAGGACAACAGTCAAACAATACTAAACTAATCTAAGCACATCAAATCACAATAACACGGTCCACACCAGCTAACGCCCAGAATCAAGAGCAAATAGCGAGAGGCATCTGTTCACTCAACAGAGCCTCCAGAGTGAAGATTGTCCCCAGCTTTGTAGTCCTCTCCAGAAGGTGTGCACTGGGCTTGCACAGGGATTGGAGAAGTCGGGCCCGGCGTGCTCCAATCAGTGTCCTCGGAAGTGGACCAGGAGATGACAGCCAATGATGTTGGGGCAACCACACAGCTCATTTACATAGTCACACACACAGCTGCAGAGAATCCCAGACAGGTTACCGAGCAGGCAGAGACAGCAGCCGTAACAGTTGTACTTTGGTAGAGGGGTGAAGCACGGGCGTGGAAGAAACTACAACATTTTGAACTATTGATTATTTGACCTTTCCTAACAATGGCCTTGGCGACAGGATTAACATTTAAGTATTTGTTCCTGCAATGATTCCAAGCAATTGTCTCCATTGTCAATATGTGCTGCTTTTCTTTGTCTCATGTGGTAGTAAATATAAGTTTTGGACAGAACACGTGAAATAAAACATCGTCTTGGATTTCAGAAGGCTAATGACTCATAATGCCAATCTGATCACTACAGGAGCAGCGATGTTAATCTATCATCACGTCTATGTCTACAGGCATCAGTTCTCGGACAAACACAATGTCATCGTCATCGTTTAGGTCTACTTCGATGAATTCGTCTTTGGGCTCTTCTTTGCCGACGGACTGCGAAGATTCTGTGATCTCAACAGGCAACTCGATCACTTTGTTCAGATAGTCTCCCTTTCGGCCGTGTTTACCCGCTATTGCGATGACCTGAGAGGCGATGGACCAGGCGAACTCTACTTTCCGATGGTTCTGCGAGCTCAGGTCGAAGTTGTACTCCAGAATCTCGTACAGAGCAGGAATGTACCGGTTGCAGTTTTGTCTCACATACTGGTGCATCTCAAAGAGGACTCCTCTCGTCAGCAAATGCAAGTCGAGTTTTGTTTTGGGTCCTTGTCGGATGTTTAGGTCTAACCCTATTTCTTCACAGATCCGATAGCTGAGGATCTTTTTCTCAAAACCTCCATTTAAAGCCTCCCTTTTTGGCTTCACATCTTCTGAATCCAGACCCTGCTGGTGGTTGGATATTGGTGGTTCTGACTCTGGCTCTGGTTCTGGCTCTGCGTGGCCACTCAATGGGACGAGGTCGTTCTTCCAGGTAACTAAACCCTTTGACGTGATGCTCATTCTTTTCTGTGTGCCGTACCATCTCCGGATCACCTGCATGGTTTCTCTGCTTTGCAGACCAAGATCAAAGTTGTGCTCCAGAATGTCGTAGACTATCCTGTGGGGCGAGCTACACAACTCTCTGACAAACATGAATATTTCTATCACGGCTCCGTTGGTTAGGGCCGCCAAATCCATCTTCTGGCCTGCCGGGCGTGCGTCTGTGGACCAAAGGTTGAGGCCTAACTGTTTACAAAACGGATGTGGATCCATATCTTCCACCCGGTTCGAATCCAAGCTCGTCTCCTGCAGCGTCTCAACTTCTGGTCCAGTTTGAAAGACGCCGGTCACAACATCCGGGAACTGAAAGACACTGTTTAGAAACTCAGTGTTCTGCCTGTCAGGGTGGTTCTCTAGGAACTTCTCTTTAGACATCAACCTTAAAAAGTTGAGCTCATGATAATGATCTAGGATGACCAGGTTAAAGTTCATCTCCAGAACTTCCAAAAAGAAACTGCGTACAGTCTTTGACATCATTGTACCGAATTTATAAACCTCCCACAACGTGTTGTTGGTGAATAGTTGTAGATCCAGGCTCTTCTTGTTACACGAGCCCACGTTAAAGTCTAAACCTATCTCTCTGCTGCGGGCAAACTTGTCGTTTACTCTGCTAGACTTCAGGATTTGTTTTGAGCGAGGAGCCCTCCTCATCCACAGCTTTTGTTTGAGAGTTTTAACTTTCGTGTCCTCATTTTCTTCTTCAATATACAGATCTGAGACTGCTTTCACAGTTGTGTGTTTTGGAAGAATCTTAGGCAAAACAGGGTTGAAGTTATAAGCTTCTGATGAACAACCATCAGACACCATGTGTTCCGATGCTGCCTCAGACTCCAACTGCATTTCCGTATCACAGTCAACCGGGCACCGGTAAGACAGGTCACTATCCGGACAAACATCAGCGTTAACATCGTCAAGTCTCAGCGTTTCCCTTCGCCTAATTGCCACAAGCTCTTCCAAGTTATGGTAATCTGGGGATTTTCGCTTCCTTCGCATCGGCTCCAATGTCTTGATTTCATAAGTCTCCTTTTTGAAAGCCTCTCTTTCGTTGGTTCTGAAGCAGGCGTTCTTCCTCACCAACTGTTTGGGTAGTTGCAAACTGAAAAATGTGTTATCAAACTTTGTGCCGAAGTTTTGCTTAATTAAGTCGTGAACTATCCCGTTGTGCGTTCCGCAAAGAACTCGCGAAAAGTCGAGCAGTTCAAGCATCACACCGTTGGTTAGTGGATTTGGGTCGAGTTTGTCTTTGGGTGCGTCTTCTGGTCGTACAAACAGAGACACACCGAGGTCTTCACAGTATGGGTAAGATCTAGCCTTGACTCGTAGTCCTCCTGGTCTCTTCATCATTGACGGGACTTCACTGATCTCCGTCTTCTGAGGTTCTGCTGACTTCCTGCTGCCATCAGTAAGTACCGAAGTATCAACCATTTTGTTTCTTTTAGGGTAGTAGCGTCCGGGCTGCTCATTTGCAGTGATCTTGACTGAAAAGCTTATGTCTAGTAGCGAGAATTTATCTTTATTTCTTTCATGAGTTTTCATCCTGATTCTATTCTTCACTACCCTTATTTTATTATGAGCACGCCTCGCGTACTCGTAGTACTGCTGATCATTGTCCAAGTCTACGCCGAGGTCAAAGTTCAAGTCCAGCATTTCCAACAAGAAATACATCTCGGACTGGGTCACAGTTCTTGCAAATATGCAAAGCTCCAGCATCACAGCGTTTGTGAGCAGCCTCGGATCCAACTTGTCCTTCCTTTCCAACGCTGCATTGAAGTCCAAACCAGCCTTCACTGATTCTGGGAATGGGACGGTGCCGTTCTGCTGCCGAACCCCGTGGTGGATGCGGCGCTGCCAGATGTATTCATCGATGTTCTCCATGCTGACATCAAAAACCAAAATGTAAATCCTCTTTTTGTTTCCTGAACAACATCCTGAGAACTTGGGTCTTTGCAGAGGAAGACAAGACACTTCTTTGGTGTTTTAGAGCATCGTCTGCTGCGCTTTCCAGTCTGTGGGACAGAAAACAGAGTTTGAGTTAGTTAGAGACTTTGAAAACATAAAACCTTTTACACCTAGATGTCACAACAGCTCCGTTTCTACCAAGATGTTTAAGAAAATGGTCCCACTGCAACAAAGCTATAAAATGCACTTTCATTGTAATCGTACTGCTATATGAACACAAGTGCAGTAACATTTGGTTTGCAAACACTTTAAACAATAAGGTGCTTTTTAACAGGAGTTTTCCCTTTGCACAGCAGCAGTTAAAATATGTATTTTAAATCTCAACTTCAACATTAATTAATGTAATCAAATTATTATTACTTTTTTTTATTACATTGCATTTAAGTGACGCTTTTATCCAAAGCGACTTACAATAAGTGCATTCGACCAGGAAGATACAAACTTGAAGAAAACAGAATCATAAAGTACATCAGGTTTCATAGAGCCCAACATTTCAAGTGCTACTCAACTGGCTTTAGATAAGCCGGTCCTTTATTAGTATATACGTGCTTTGTTAATAGTTCTATCCTCGAGGTGGAGTTAAAAGAGATGAGTCTTCAGTCTGGAAGGTGTGTGAGCTTTCTGCTGTCCTGATGTCAATGGGAGCTCATTCCACCATCTTGGAGCCAGGATAGCAAACCCACGTGTTTCTGCTGATGGGAACTTGGGTCCCCTTCGCAGCGAGGGTGCAGCGAGTCGTCTGGCTGATGCAGAGCGGAGTGCACGTGCTGGGGTGTACAGTTTAACCATGTCCTGGATGTAGGAAGGGCCAGATGCATTCGCAGCATGGTACGCAAGTACCAGTGTCTTGAAGTGGATTCTAGCAGTTATCGGAAGCCAGTGGAGGGAGCGGAGGAGCGGAGTGGGAACATTCAGGAAGGTTGAAGACCAGATGAGCCGCTGCATTCTGGATGAGCTGCAGAGGTCGGATGGCACATGCAGGTAGACCAGCCAGGAGGGAGCTGCAGTAGTCTAGGTGTGAGATGACGAGAGCCTGGACCAGAACCTGCGTGGCTTTCTGGGTCAGCTGGGGACGCGTCCTCCTGATGGTGTAGAGCGTGTATCTGCAGCAGCGGGTTGTAGCAGCGATGTTTGCAGTGAAGGACAGGTTGTTATCTAGGGTCTCACCCAGAGTCCTTGCAGTTTGAGTCGGGGAAACAACAGAGGTGCCGATGTTGATAGTTAGGTCAAGAGTGGGACAATCTTTTCCCGGAAGGAAAAGCAGTTCAGTCTTGTCAAGGTTGAGCTTGAGGTGATGAGCAGACATCCACTGAGAGATGTCAGCTAGACAAGCAGAGGTGCGTGCGACGACCTGGGTCTCTGAGCGGGGAAAGGACAGAATTAATTGGGTGTCGTCAGCGTAGCAGTGGTATGGAAAAACCATGCGGGCTAATGACAGATCCGAGCGAGTTTGTGTACAAGGAGAAGAGGAGGGGACCGAGAACAGAGCCCTGAGGGACCCCTGTAGTTAATTGACAAGGGTCGGACTCGGACCCTCTTCAAATCAAATATAAAACCAAAAGCTATGTGCCAGGGCATTAACGTATTGTGATGACGCCCATCCTGTGGTTTGTCTGTTTGTGTATACGAACTTTCAATATAATAATATTAATAATTCAAACTTTTAAAGGTGGGGTAGGTCATTTTGGAGAAACCAGCACCAGTGCGCTAGAATTTGAAAATACACAACCGGAAACAATCTGCCACTTCCTTAAAGAGCCCCTCCTCCAACACACACGAACGCCAGTGCTTTCCCTAGGATGGAGTCATAGCAGCGGTGCTAAGGCACGTGGGCTCAGCATAATGTGAGCGCGGAGCGCGTGGAATTTTTTTAGTGCGTGTGAAGTGCGCCCTGCCAATTTGTTTCTATGTGTCTGCCAGCACAAGAAATGCTCTTGAGGCCTAGTACCAGGGCCGGTTCCAGACAATTTGCTGCCCTAGGCGAGATTTTATATATAAAGAATAAATGAAAAATCTCTACAAAAGACAAATAAACTACAAAAACAGAAACGTATTGACAGGTTATATACGTCAAAATGGCTTCAAATGTATTCAGTATTGTATGAACATGTTTTAATTGGGGGCTGGACGTCACATCCTCTAGGGTGGTCCGGGGTATGCCCCCCCTGGGAAGATATTTTTTTTGAACATTTTAAAGTAAAATGCTTCAATCTGGTGCACTTTGAGCACACAATTACTAGAGACCTGATCTAGGGTAACTCTAAAACACCCATATGAAATGGATCGGTTTACATTGTATGTATTTATGTGAACATAACCAATAACCTACCATAGCCAATAACAAATCAATGTAACTTATTTTATTTTTGTTGTTCATTCATATCTTATTTTACCTTAACATTTATTTATTTATGCATATTTTTGTATCTCTCCAACTTTAAACGATATTTTTGGTTTACTGTCCTATAGTATACATTGGAATGATTTTAAACCTGTTTTTATTTATCCTAATAATTATAAAGGAGTGCCTTGGAAATATGTGTAATTAGTAAACACATATTTGTTTGAGACCCACTGAGATAACTTAGACTAAAATTAACTATCTAAACCAGGGGTGGGGAACCTCCGGCCCCCGTGCCATATATGGCCCGCAAGACCATTTGGTACGGCCCTCGTAGGCCCTAAGGTGAACCCTGTTATCGTTTCATCCCGCTCCACAGAAGTGGAACTACACAATCTGTAGTTCATAAAAAAGAACGAGTCATGCTTATCCACCAAAAAAAAGTTTGTCGCTAAAATTCCTGTCAATTCTTCTAGGCACGTAATTATTGGCTGAACTAGTCCCTTCAAAGCGTAATAATATCTTGGTCAAAAGTAGTGCCACGGTCCGTCACGTGATCGTGCTACACCAATTGGGTAATAAGCATGACTCGTTCCTTTTTATGAATTAAAGATTATGTAGTTCCACTTCTGTGGAGCGGGATTTCTTTTCTAAAAAGGACTTTTCGAGGTTCACCTGCGGCCTATCGAGGTAATTTCTAAACACACGCAAAAAAGAAAAAAATCAAGAAATCTAGACCGCAAAAGAATTAAACAAGAGCGTGCCTGTTTTTCCTGGCCAAGGTCAGGATCCTTGAACACAACACGAGCCTAACGTGTCATCACGTGGTATATGTCTCGTCTAACAGGGGTGCAGTGCTGACGGAGAGCCCCAGAACGTCGCTCCGGCACTTCACAAACTGCAGTACCCATAAGGAGCCGTACACATGCTGCAGTTCCTGCGTGGCTGTGTCTTAGTTGAAAGCCCAGTGGCGATCTGTTCATCTGTCATACTGATCATACCGTCAATAACTTTGTTGTTATTAGCATCTGGTTAGCTAGCTATGCTAACGAATATAAGAAGCTTTTTCTCCAACCAGTGAGGTAAAGGCACATCTTTATATGATCATTATAGTTATAAAAAAACAAGAGAATAAAGTAAACAGGTATAAAATACTATATGACAGTAAAAAAAAGTTGTTATTAATAAACAAGAATACAGTTTGAAAGGGGAGTGATTTGTAAAATATCCATAAAGAAAAATAAATCTGCTTCCAGTTCTGTTTCAACCAGATTGATGCTTTCAACTTCAACATTTAAAAAAAATTCTTCACGGGGGATGAATGCCCCCCTGGACCGCCCTAGAGGAGGTTGGTCCCCCCCACTTAAATCATGTTCACATGAATAGGAAACTAAATACATTTGCACACATCTCGTGTCCATATCTTTCGGTGGTCATGCCACAACTGTGCACGTGCGTGCATGCATGCGCGAGTCATGGTGAGATATCTGGATTAAGAGGTTGCTTTTTCTTTGCACAGAAAGAAAGAAAGGCCGAATGAATGGGCTGTGATTTGTGATATAGGGGAAACACTGAACGCGCACATGACCAATGAGGGCACGAGATAAGTTTGTGCACAGATGAGGCGCTTTCACACTGCAGTACTTTTCCCACAAAGGTTCATCAGAACTTAGTTCATGCGAACTCTTTAGTTCTCATGAACTAAGTACAGATCGCGTTCACACCGGGATAAGTCCCTGGGGGTGGATTAGGCAAATGAAGCCGCTGACGTCACTTCTTCTTCTTCTGCTTTGGGTTTACTGGCAGGCCGCAAACCACTTCACGGCGTATATTGCCGCCCGAAGTCCCCGGAGTTGGGGAAGGCTTCAGTAGAAGCTGCTGGGACTCCCAGCAGCTTCTACTGAAGCCTCCCGAGTAAATCGCCAGAACGCCGACACCTCCTCATCTCCACCGCTCCCATGTTTTATTTTGTGTTGCCATAAAAGGTTCTGATGAACTCATTTTAGTTCCGGCTCTTTTTGGTGTGAACTAGGGATGGCAATTTGAAACCAAATGTATATTCGAATATTCGACCCCCCAAAAAACGGTTAACCGGTTAACCGAAATGTACATATCCTATAAAAAAAAAAATTGGGTACAAAAATAAATTCCCAACATTTTTTTCCAAATTTATATTTTCAATAACTTTTGGAAATAAATAAATACATGTTCACATAAGTATAGAAACCAAGTCGAATTCATCAAATGTATTGAACTGGTGATCACAGTTTGATAGCTATAGGCCTACAGCTTTCATGTGCGGAGGCGATTCACAATCAGGCCAGCTGTAGAGAAGACCCTCTCAGCTGGAACGGAGGTTGCGGGTATAGCATGTTTAAGTTTAATTTGGCATAGTGTGACCTCTACACCGCACTCACTAACCTGGTTGAACTATTTCCACACATTACTCCTTTTCCTCCATGTCTGTTGTGTCGGACTCTTCGTAGAGTGTAAATAATTACCGGACTATGACTGGTAACATATGTTGAATACCGGCAAAAACTAAAACTCTCCTGTCAAAATGTCTATGCACTTTGCCGCCACACACGGTTGCCAAGCAGCACTTATTGTTGTTTAGGCTGGCTACTCATGTGTCGCGAGTGTTGACAGGGGGCGGGGGAGCACCATGGATGTATAATAAGAACTGGATACAGCGTGGGAGGCGGGGCCTCATTCATTCCTATGAGAGCTGCTCATTGGCGCATGATGATAAAATGGCCCAACTTTTGAGAGAGTGAAAAGTCACAGATTACCCAGCATGCCTGAGAAGTACCCGTATGTGCGCTCATAGCGCATGCACAACTTTAACCAACATGCTTGTTCACATCAAGCACGTCAATTTGCGTACACGTAACAGCACCGCGCGTTCATGACAGCATGGTAATGATTTGTTTATGATGGATTTGATATTAACGAGGCGGCAGTTAGCAGCTAGCTAGTCATTATGCTAATGTACACATCAATCGTTATTTACTTATATTACGCTGTAACAGGATCTAGTGATATCCAACAGAGCTTCATTTAGCATGAAAAAGTTATTGCACCGTGTGTGTATATATATATATATATATATATACAGTGCAATAAGCTTCTTGCAATAATAAGCTACAGGGACGTTAATCTAACATCGGTAATATTAACTTTATTTAATACAACATTTACATCATACAGCCCATGTAGTATAATATTTTACAAATGATGAATTACAGCAAACATGTGCAATATATCCATTATCACAGCTCCGTGGGCTGGCAGTAAGGCTATGGTCCGTTGTTATTGTGCATCCATGGGTAAAGATAAACGCAAGTAGTGCTGAACACGTAACATGAACGTGCAGGGGGGCGCGGTCCCGTGGGTTAGATGCGCGTTCATAATGCAGAGCGAAATAACTCTCAGAATAACGTTATTAACACATTTTTACAACTTGAGGAACGAATGTTTTTAATAAGGGCTATACACGTGTTCATACTGGGTTGTTTATTTAGTTTAAAAAAAATTATCCAACGAGTTACAGACAACTCTTTCCCAATGTAAGTCAATGGGAAAAAGTGTTTCCGGGCCCAGCAACCTAAAGGAAGTGTAGTACCGCCGTTTGGCCAGCACGAATATTCTCATCAGACCCCGGCGCACTTCCTGGGGGCTTGGGGAGCACGCTCATGAATTGTTAGCACCGGAACCTCGCAACGGCTGCGGAACTCATTTGCGCCGCATTTGGGCCTAAGATGAGGTTTGAGTCTGCGTGAGGTTTGAGTCTGCGTGACCTGCGTGTAGGGAGGGGCAGCAGCCACGTCATTGGCTAGAACTAGATCTGATGGATTTTGACATATACGCGAGTGAAGTATAACCGGACGCGAGAGAGAGATCAGCACCTGCCAGCTGTGAGGGACCGATGAGCGGAGCAGAACACACCTTTAGACGTCACCTAACACATTTAGCTATGGCATTGTTGTATACATTGAATTATTCAATTTGATAATATGTAATCAATTTAGGCATCACTCCCAAAAAATTATAATAATTGATAAAAAAAAATGAATAACTCATATTCGAATACCTGAATAATTACTCGAATATTCGATTACTCGTTCTATCCCTAGTGTGAACCCGACATTTCGGAACTATATCGGAACTAAAGTGGGAAAAGTACTGCGGTGTGAACGCGCCTATGGAAGGCTGACAGGCAGGTAGGCCATCCAGTTTCTACAGTACTTCAACAGATGACATTTTTCTATGGATTTGTTGTCAAAGCACTTCAGATATTCATTGCTATCGGGATGTTAAGAGCATTCCATGGAATATAACAACAAGTGTATCTCGAGCCGGTTTCTCAAACTTACCTACCCCACCTTTAATGCGCCATAAAATAATTGTCAGCGTTAATTAATTAATGCTTTAATTAAGTGAGTGCTTCTACTTTTACTCAAGTACAAGATCTGAGTCCTTCTTCCAACTCTGCTACTTGGCAATTATCTGATTTTCATTTTTGACGGTTTTCTCCCGATGCAACTTGAACGCACCAAAATGGCAGCTCGGTGCAAACCATGGATGGATAATAAGAACGCTGCAAACACAACTTATTCTCCAATAAAGGCTCAAATCCACAAAGTTAAAATCATATACCCGGCGGGCTGTGCGTGAAAAATATGATAGATAGTTAGACATCGTGTCTTAATTTGAAAAGCGTGCATCATAATGTAAGCATCCTTTTAAAGCACCGCTAAGATTAAAACAGCAGCATTTACAAACTGAGGCTGAACAAGAGGACTTACCGAACAGCGGAGCACCAGCCGGATCACCGGGGATCACCGGGGGGCAATGGGGTCAGAAAGTCTCCGGTTGTTCAGTTTATTTGGACTGAAATTCTGTCGAGCCGCTGCAGCACCGTGAAACTCCACCTTAAAGGGACGCCTTCAGGGACGCGTCGGAAATTTCGCTTTTACAGTCATTTCATTGAAACTGAGGAGGTAGAAGTACTCAGATCTGCTTCTAAGGTAAGAGTAGAAGTACTCAGATCTGCTTCTACGGTAAAAGTAGAAGTACTCAGATCTGCTTCTAAGGTAAAAGTAGAAGTACTCAGATCTGCTTCTAAGGTAAAAGTAGAAGTACTCAGATCTTGTACTTGAGTAAAAGTAGAAGTATTCTGGTCTTGTACTTGATTAAAGTAGAAGTACCACAGTGAAAGAAACTAGGAATACTTTTTTCCAATTGAGTTTCCTGGAAAGGAGAAATTATTATTATTATTTTTCTTTAAAAAAGTTAATTCAAGACCAACACACTTTTTAAATATATAGTTTATAAGTTTATGTCGGACCAGCTCGCGCTTGCAGCCGTCAGATGTCCTATTTGGGTGGCCGTACGTCGCTCTCCAATATGGCAGACCAACTCGCGCTTGCGCAGTGCAAATCGGGTAGATTTAACATTACGGGTGAAATATATATATATATGGCCACTCTCGGGATTTGGGGGGCGCTGTTTCCTCCTTCAGTTAGAAGAGAGGAGAGAGGGAGAGACAGAGCAGCAGCCTGAAGAGACGGAGTATAGAGAGGCGAAGTCCCTCCCTTTCCGGGAGCCTCCATGGGACCCCGGAAGCGTAAAATTATACATTGAAGTCAATGGAGAGAGAAAGGTTATCTTTTGATCCCGTTTGAATTGTGCCACGAATGACACATATGATGTTTGTCAATTTAAAAGAATATTTTGCAAGTCAAAAAAATTAAAATGTGTCGTAAAACTGTGAAGTTACACATTTGTTTGTGTGAAACCGCTGAGTGAACTCCAGGTCTCTGGTCTCGCACAATACGCGTCACCATCACAAAGATGGCCGTCACGTTAGCAAATGTCACCTGTTTCTTTCAGAATGAGAATAAAAGTATAAAACGAGGTGACTACAAGTCTGGACACGTTGAGAGCTGTACATACACGAAAGGGGAGTTATTCGGTTCTGTAAGAGCAGCGGGACCGGCTTTACAAGATGTTGGTGAGTAATATGAGTGCAATGTGTAACGTTAATGTCAGCTAGCTAACATTAGCTAACAAGGTACACTAACGTGTTTTGTTTCAGTAACTAGTGTTCTCCTTAAGAACTTCGTGGTCTGTGTGTGCTGTGGATAACATTAGTGTTCACAAGAACAAGGTATACTCCCGTGTTTTGTTTTAGTTGCTCTTCAGATTGAAACGGCCAGTTTTATATCGACTATACTGTATGTGTGATCTCCTTTTACATCTCGTTGTGTCATTTGAGTTTATTTGCTGTGTGTAGATTCAAGGGTTTTGGTTATCTTGTCAATTTGTTTGGTTATCCAGGCACAGCTGTGCGTGACTCCCTCGGGTGCACTGGTATGTGTTTTCCTAATGTAGAGAGCATTGATTAATTAATAAACTACACACTGAGTCTAGATCCTGACCAAATCCTTTTTTATTGTTGATCAAATGTTTTTCAAAAATGTATTCATACACATTTAGAAAAATACAATGTACAATCACAACCAGTACAACACACATTACAAAAAATACAGAAAAAACAAACAATAACAATCAGACAAAACTATGGAAAAATAACCCCTCCCACCCCCAGATCCGGACCATCCTTGTATTATTGCTCATTCAATCTATTATAGCATGCTAACAACATGGTACTTACTTTATTTGTACAGATCTGCATGGGAGGCGATGGCGCGATGCAGAGCGCTGTCTGTGATTGTGCACGGGGGATGTACAAATGCAGCCACGCTGCAGCATTGGCAATATGTGCCATGTGGCAGATCAGCTCCACAGATGTTGAGTGCCAGTGGAGGAAGCCTGGCACTTCCAAAGTAGTCCAGCCGGTGTCTCAACTTTACCAACAGTGAGAGGAGACATACAACCCACTGGCCAGAGACATCGCCACTCAGGATGTAGACTGGTTCAGGTCTGCACTGAGGGGCGCACAGTGTGGCATGGCATGGCTTTTGTCACCTGAGCCAGAGCCGTGGCCTCAACATCAGGCCATTGTCACCGTGCCGGAGCTGGTGAAGGGGCATGGGGGTCGGGGGCTTGAGGCAATTCTTGCCTCAATGCGACTGAGCAGAGACCAGCAAGCTGCCATCCAGACAGCCACCGGAGGACAGCGGACAAAGTGGCAGTTACACAGGCGGGGCAGGTTGACAGCCAGCAAGTTTGGTTCTGTGCTGCGGTCGGGACTTTCATCCACTCCATGCGCGTCCCTCATGAAGAGGGTGCTCGGGGGGTACAACTTGGACGGAGTCATGGCTGTCAACTGGGGGGTTGTAAACGAGGCCGAAGCGGTGAAGGCTTTTGTGCAGGCCTATCAGGAGACAGTGTTCGAGTCTGGTCTCTTTGTGAGTGAGTCGGTGTTTTGGGAGCATCCCCCGATGGACTTGTGCAGCCATCTGCCCTGCTGGAGGTGAAGTGTCCACCATCATTATATAGGATATATATATATATATATATATATATTTGTATACATATCTGTAGATTGTATAATTTTATTTGATTTAAAAGTATTTTTGATCTCTGTCTATAAACACAAACTGAGTAAGATTGACAATAAAGTTGACTTTGAAAAATATATATATTCTTTATGAAAATAGTTGACTGTTGGAGAAATGAATCCAAATGAAACGTTGGACTGAACTACAACTACGCCTTTAAATCTCTACGGACTGTTTTTCAGTGGGATGGCAAGTTCCTATCTTTAAACATTTATTAGTTTTTTCTCAGAACAGATTTGATTTTCTGAAGTTAATTTAACTCAACCATGTAAGGTCATTATTAAAAAGGTACAATCAATTTGTTTAGGGTTGAATAAAATAATGATAAACATTTAATTTGGATAATTTACTGACAGAATAAGAAACTCAATGATGCTCTACTCACCTGTTCCTTTTTATAAAGTGAAACAGTTGAAACGATAGATTTTAGTAAACTTAAAAACAACCTTCTCCAAAAGCTATCAAGGAATATACCGAATACTTGTTTTAGAACTTTATTACATATTTTTATATAAATAGTTTGAGTGATCCATAATTGACAGAAGCTTGTGTTTACACTGACCTGTCACTCATATATTAATGTCTTTGTAACTTCTTTAAACCACGACCTCACTCATTTCTTTCATTCATCACGGTTCAGTAAACTAAGTGACACATGAACCAGTTTAATCATTATAATAACGTAGGATTGCAACTCTTTGAAACTGTAGGTGGCTCTTAAAAGAGCCGTTGTGTTTGGGTGTGCTGGTCTCAGGTCAGTCTAAGCCCTCTCTCGCGGATGCAGCGGGATGTCCTTAGGCATGATGGCGACCCTCTTTGCTTGGTTCATCTTACTGGGGGGCAGCTACATGGATGTCGGTGCAGTCCACAGTCATTGTGCAGTTGAAGGCAGAATGGATGTATTATTGACTCCGAATGAAGCACAACTTCATGTCATACAATACATTGACTTTATTTGTAATTGTGTAAAAAAATAAAGCATTGATTAGCAAGCAGGACCTGCAGGAACAGAGCACGGTGATGGATGGAGCTGGGAAGAGAGAAGAATAAAGAAAACAGATCAACTTAATTATCGGATATTAAAAATTCAATTTCAAAACAAGTTGCCGCTCCTACAGTTTTCTAGTGTGTAAAGATGATTTCACTTGACCTATGCACAATATCACACTCAATGCATGTGTGTCTCTGGGGGGTGCATTGTTCCTTTGATGTATATAAATAATATACCATAACCAAATACTATTACGTACAGTGGAAATCAGGTTGCCAGGGCAGGTCAGTGTGCATGTTCCTCAGGGTCTCAGCAGCTACAGGTGAGGGAAAGGAAATAAAAGAGAAAAAGGTCAGTAACAACACTTTGAATAATTATCTCTTTTAATAATGTTCTCTCAGTAATCACTCAACTACTGTCTTTCCAACAAACAGATTGACTCACTATCATCACGATGAAACACGTCCAGAAGAATGGACCACAGATGGAAATTAGCTATTAGCTATAATCTGGCATATTGCATCTCTTCTCTTTGCTGAGATTAATGTTTGTGTATGCATGGTCCTTCTATAAATAAATACATGTCATGCAAAGCTGCCTGCCTTCCTTCCTTCCTTCGACTCTCCCTGAACTGCCTGATCTTTTAATGTTCAATGTTAACCATTTGAGCAGATAGCATTAAGTAGAAAAGATCACAGATGCTAATCTGCCGTTAGCCTACCTCCCGCCCCCTTAGCACCTGGCGATAGGCTGCTCTTCAAATGTTTCACAAAATACTTAACATCATGACTACTCTTACTGTTTAACATTTGGGTTCACTTCATGTTAAGGCTAATACAAATGACAAGGCTAAGTAATGTGATGCTAACTAACGTGCTCGCTACTAGCTATGTAGCTAGCTTGACTGTGTTCCATGCACAACATGTGTATTACCTGAGATCTCTGATCCAACGACTCCTGGTCCTTTCATCAGACGGGAAGCGATAGAACGAGCTATGATCTATAAGTATGATCACTTATGTGATTGCAACCTGGTACAAAGCACACAGGCATCTTGTAAAAGTGAATTTATTTTTAGCAATCTCTTATTTATTGGAGGGAATAAATCAGGTATGAGATCTTCTTCTTCTTCTTCGCTTTAATTACGAGTCGCTCGCAACCACTTGGAGCATTATCGCCTGTGACATCACTTACGCGAGCCAGAATGGGATTTGGGATTTGTAGTCTTTGTAGTCGCGTATTTTTCATAGTCTTATATTTCAACAGTTTTACGACAAATTGTGACTTTTTTGACACGGAACTTATTGTTTAAGATTGACAAACATCATATGTGTAGTTCGTGGCACAATTCAAATGGGATCAAAAGATACGTGTTCTCTCTCCATTGAATTCAATGTTAATTTTTCGCTTCCGGGGTCCCATGGGCCGGAAGTAGATGGGCGTGACTTCGCCTCTCTATTATCACGGAACTGTTGTCCAACAAGAAGGCATCTTATCAAAAGTAAGAAAAAAACGTGAAACACACACACACACACACACACACACACACACACACACACACACACACACACACACACAGGACTCCACTCCTCAAAGACTGCAACCACAATTATGTATGGATATTTTTCTAGCATCTGTTGGCACTATGTAAATATACACATTGACATATAATTGTATTGCATTGCTGCTTTTATGTATTAATGTATTTGTGTCTATTTGTATTAGGGGTCGACCGATTATCGGCCAGGCCGATTATCGGGGCCGATATTCATCATTTGACCGATTATCGGTATCGGCCTTTTTTTTAATAAAATTGCCGATAACACTTTGGCTCTGATGCGGCCGTTTCTCTGTCTGCAGTCACCACTCTCTGTACACGAGCAATGTCCCGCCCACAGCGCTATCTGATAGGCTATTACTGAAGTGTCAATCAACACTGAAGATTTTCCGGGCGGTAGCCAGCCATAGAGGCGGGACCTTCTCAGATTACAGGCAGGTGCGAAGAACGCAGACACAGACAGAGGCAAGCAGCAGCGCTGAGCGGCAGAGCCATACATGTGTTTCGAAGGTAAATCAGTTGAAAGCCGAAGTTCAATAAACATCCCTATCCCCTCAGCTGAAGCTGCAAAAACAGCACGATCTATTGATCCAATTCTATCAGCTTCCCCGTTACACAGGGACGCGGGAAATCAGTCAGCGTGCAGCGTCTCACAGCGGAACTGTGGTGCGGAGGGGGGGCTGCGAGTGAAGTATGTATTTAGCAAATGTTTAGCAAAATATTAGAAGTGAGGCTACTAGTCTAACGTTAGGTCTACTGTAATAGCCTCACTTTTAATAGTTTGCAAAACATTAGCTAGCACTAGTGTTTTGCAGTTGCTAGCAGCTTATTGGGATGTTATGCTAGACAGACAGGCATTGGTTTGATATAATAAATTAAGCATTATTATTGGTTGAGCATGTCAGCCTGCAGCCCCACTTCTTGTCTCTCTCTAACTCATAGCAGATGGCTGCATTAAAGAAAAGGGCACAGAGAGGAAACCAGTTGTAAGATGTTTAAAAGTTCATTAAACATAATATAGGCTATGCTTAAATGCATTTCAAAGAAGTTGAGTTGTGTTGGAGTTTGTGTTATTTGACACCAAGATTTTCTGATTTTACTGCAAATGTATATCGGTTTCAAATATCGGTTATCGGTCTCCTTGATTACTAATAATCGGTATCGGCCTTGAAAAAGCCATATCGGTCGATCCCTAATTTGTATAACTGCAGTGAGAGAGGCCAAATAAATGTTGTTATCTTTGCACGATGACTTGACAATAGCGATAATATTCTATTCTAATCTATTTAAAACATCTTGGGTAACTCTGTGTTTACTGTGTGTAGGTTTTAATTCATCAATTGTCATTAATAATGTTTTGCTGCAGCACTCCTTGTCGATTCTACTTTCTACTATACATTTGAAATACTTGATTACTACAGTACTTTGTTTATTTCATAGCAAGAGGAGAGTTAAATGCTTTCCAATAGAATACTACATTATTGTTATACATTTGTTTCTATCTTACACATTTGATTTGGGCTATATGTTTTATTTCTCTTTTTGTAGTCATGCGTTTGAACATAAATAGTTATTGTGATATCCAGAGTTGGGTGTAACGCGTTACAAAGTAAGTTATTTTTTTAGTTACAAAGTAACGCGTTACTGTAATAATATTACTTTGTCGGTAACGGAGTAGTGTAACGCGCTACTTTTATAATTCAGTAATCACACTACAGTTACTAACATCGCCCCGACACGCGTTACTTCGTTACTTTCTAAAATCAGTCATAATCAAACCTCAACAAACACCTGCAAAGAACACATGCTAAGGTGAAGCTAACGCACATAGCTGTTGTTTGTTTATATCACGTAGTCTGTTCTTCTTCTCTGTGTTCCGGTTGTTGCCTGTTTTGAATGACGAATACACACTACCGCCGCCTGCTGGTAAGGAGAGTTATTGCCACTTACGCATGCGCAGTTCGTACGTGCTCGGCTGACGTCTTTGCGGTGTGCTCCAGTCTGGCTCCAGTAAAGTAACGAATTACTTTATGTAGAGAGTAACGAAGTAGTGTAATATATTACTTTTTTTTAGTAACGACCCCATCTCTGGTGATATCTATATGCATAATATCTAATGCATTTATTGAGTCATTACAAATGCTGAACATGAATAAACGTTTGATGTAACAGTTAATAACTGGAGGTATTATCACCTCAGCAACGATGTCTGCATGCTTTTTCACGCCGTCAGAATTTGACATGTGAAATATTGCAGTGGCTTCAAATCCCTGTTTGATATGATACTGTATGTTGTCATGCCACACCTGACAGATGGTGTGCTTGCTATGTATTGATCTGTGTTTGAGCTCTTTCCAAACACTTCCAAACATTCTATATTTCTCTGGAAATAGATATTCACTTAGTAATGCAGCCAGGTCTCTCCAGCGTGTTCCACCACTTCATTAGACAACAGGTAAACTTCAGGATGTGCTTACAGGACAAAGCCAACTGCTACAGCTCCTGTTTCCAGACCTGCAGCCCCCTGATTGGTGCACCTCTGAAAGCTTATCATTACATTACATGTCACGTGTTAGACGCTTTTATCCAAAGCGACTTACATGTTATGTTTGTTTACCTCCTAATGTTTCATTAACCGTACTGTTTTAATGCAGATATTGTGTTTTTTAGTATTACTTCAGTTCAGGGAATATATCGCAGTCATTTAGATTGGATTTGTCACATTTTAGTTTCAGGGATTGTTTTCATATTAATGTGTTTAAACTTTACAAACTTTACACATTTGAATATAATTAACATTCTCTGGATGCACTGGAAATGTCAACAAGTGTTTCTGTGGGATTATTTATCAAACACTTTTTATATTAAGGTCTGGTTAAATATGTCCTGTTTTATTTTTAAATAAGCCGCATGAAGAGCCTTCCCAACGTGAGCTCCCTTCTGATTGGACGATCGTCGCTCCCTCGCTGATGGCCAATCAGAGAGCAGCTGGTGGGTATAAAGAGCCGCTGTGGCGAGCAGAGAGCCACACTTCGTGGAAACCCGAGAAAGCAGATATGTCAGGAAGAGGCAAGACCGGAGGAAAGGCCCGAGCCAAGGCTAAGACCCGCTCCTCCCGGGCCGGGCTCCAGTTCCCCGTCGGCCGTGTCCACCGGCATCTGAGGAAGGGTAACTACGCCCACCGTGTCGGTGCCGGAGCCCCGGTGTACCTGGCCGCCGTGCTGGAGTACCTGACCGCTGAGATCCTGGAGCTGGCTGGAAACGCCGCCCGGGACAACAAGAAGACCCGGATCATCCCCCGCCACCTGCAGCTCGCCGTCCGCAACGACGAGGAGCTGAACAAGCTGCTGGGAGGAGTGACCATCGCTCAGGGAGGCGTGCTGCCCAACATCCAGGCTGTGCTGCTGCCCAAGAAGACCGAGAAGGCCGCCAAGAAGTGAGCACCCTGAACCCGCTTCTACCAACCCCAAAGGCTCTTTTAAGAGCCACACACTTCTGTCCAGAGAGCTTTCCTCATCGAACCTGTGCCTCTAGTACAGGGCTATTCAATTACACATTCAGTTGGGCCAGATTTTATAACTACAAAATGCAGCTGGGCCAGACATTCAGCGGCCTGTAAAAAGCGGGTAATGACACATTTTAAACCAACACATATTACTGCGATGAAAAACATGCCATTTGTATTCATTGTTCATCTAACAAAGGCACGTCAAAAAGTGCATAAAAACACAACAAATTAATATCATTAGCATTATAACTACTAAATATACTATAGCAACTATAATAGCATTAATTTAACAGAATCTGAGGATTCTCAAAGTGCATACAAAACAAAAAGTGCACAGTTGAAGCATTACATTTGTTTGCTTTAGAAGTCAAATATTCAGGTTATTTTATTGAACCAGGCACATCACAACGTGCATTTAACTGAATACAATAATAGCAGTCTTAATAAATGTCTTCATACATACAAAATAAAATTGGATACATATGACACATGCACATCAAAAAGTGCATTAGCAAACCGTTAAAGAGCTCCAATGTAACACGAAGAGGTAGTACTGTAGCAATACTATTTTTTCACTTTTCAAGTATTAACAAAAAATCATACGTGTTGGTCACATTTGACCCAGACACATTACAAAGTACAAAAATAACTGTCAAACCCTTCAGTGCACAAACCCAAAACAAGGGATAAGGGTAACTAACATGAATGAATACTACACTACACGTCTACTATAGTAAACTAGCTGCTTACTATCACCTCATGTGTGATTTGTCATCGCTGACTTTCTCAATGGGAGAAGTGACATTTTTAGTCTTGAACAAGAGCAGTGATCTTTGGCTCATAGGATGCCAATGCAATCCTAAGACATTGGTGAAGAGTGCTGTCAGTCAGGGAGCAGCGAGTGCTACTTTTGATTGAGTTCATGTGTGAAAAGCTTGATTCACATTTGTATGTTGATCCAAACATACTGAGCACACAGATCGCTACTTTCTGAACTTTAGGGAACTGCTGTTTTTTGACGTCACTCCAAAACTTCGCTGGCCCGTTAGTGCGCTGCTCTTGTGCCATGGTTACGGATGAATGCATGTCAATAAGTTTCAGTGTACATTTCTCCTCGTCGATGGAGGGGACCACTTCCTTTGCTCTGGTGGATACGCCCCCCTCTATTGCAACAGTGAAGGGGTCTCTGGCAAAGCCCATCACCTCTGTGGGCAGAGCAAGTCCATCCAATCGACCGGCAAAGTTCTCTTTCAACCTCGCAATGAAATCTGTCATCACATCCGTGATTTGTGCTGGGGATGTGATGTGTTTGCGGAGCGTCGGAAAATGCACTATCCGACCCGTAAGACGGTCGCGAAAAGGTCCAGCTTGACTTGGGCAATGACTCGCGCATCTGCTCCACAAGATCAATGACCGTTTTGTCTTTGTTTACACTTCAGAGTTGAGAGAGACATGTTTTAGAGTTGCTATCATAGGACCACCGTTACTAGCACCACTAGATGCACTTTCCAAAAACGTGCTGCGTTGTGGTTTGGTGGTTTCTAAGCAACGCGGAGTGTTGCGTTCATGGTCTGTACTAGTGTAGGAATTTGGCCACGGTAGGCTGGGCCACTCGGGAGTTGGTTCTGGGCCGCATCTGGCCCGCGGGCCGCCATTTGAATAGGCCTGCTCTAGTATATAGTGTTGGATAAACACCGTTTCATTCAACTATTGCCGTTTCTATAGAACTTCCGAACATTCACTAATTAATGTCCGCCATTTTGAGAATACTTTTTACCTACCAAGACCAACACACATTGATCTTGCTGATGCTTTTTAGGGTTAATAACTACTTCAAAGCCTTTTACAAGTTGACTTGGTGTGTGTTTGATCAGTGTAACAATATGAGAATAACACATGTAGCAGTATTTATAGAATTAAATGGTTAGCACGCGCCAAGAGGAAGACGGTGACCGCCATGGTTGTGGTGGACGCTCTGAAGAGGCCGGACCGAGAACACCAGCTCCAGCAGACAGACCCACAAACCAGCGGCTCTTTTAAGAGCCACTCACTCTCCTAAGAGATAACCTTCCTCTGCTGTATTGGTCAATATTGTTGTCGAAAGTTAATATATTGAACCGAAAAACATGGTTTTGTTTGTAAATGTGAAGTCCCAATAGTACATATTATTTCAACATAAACGTGCTCAAGCTTAATTTAGTAAACAATTATAAAAAAAGCACAGCAAATTGTGTTTATCAACGATAGTACAGTGGTGGTATGAATATGGCTTTCTGTCCACAAAAAACAAGCGCATTTGTGGTAGACAAATACAAAATGGAGTTTTGATATTCAATCTTTTTTTTATTTGTAAAAATATTTTGCATATTTGCAGATCCGTTTTACATTTGCTAAAGTATTTGAGTTTGCAAATCTTTTAAAGGCATTTGTGGATGCCCCCCATGCAGTGGCGGTTCAAGACCAATTTGACTGGGGGGGCCAGTTATTTTCTGAGGGGGGCACAATACAGTATGAAGTAATTGTGCATAAGAAAACAATGCAATACAGTTATTGGTATTTGTTTCAGTACACATATTTATTTCAGATACTTATAGTTGTTACACTCTAATGCAGGGGTCTCCAAACTTTTTTAGGATGAGAGCTATTTTAAAAAAATAAAACAAGTCGGGGGCTACTTTTACTCTTTTTGTAGTTTTTTGCAGTGTATATATTTAGCACATTTTAACATTATATGCTGACCTTTAACCTTTGTGTGCTGTTTGGGTCTGTGGGACCCGTTTGCAGTGTTTACTAAAAGAACATGTAGCAATTTAATTATTTGAACCTGCTTTATTTGGGGGTGGATGGGCCTCACCTCCTCTAGGGGGGACCTCAGCTACTCTAGGGGGGACCTCAGCTACTCTAGGGGGGTCCTCACCTCCTCTAGGGGGGACCTCAGCTACTCTAGGGGGGTCCGGGGACATACAACCCCGGGAATTATTTATTATTTAACCCTGACCTGTTGGAGACCCCTACTCTAATGGGTCCGACTAGAACAGGGATGGGGAACCTTTTTCCTCTCAAGGGCCATTTCAATTTTTTCAACATCCTCCGAGGGCCGTACAAATTATTGACCTCTGCTTAAAAATCACGGCACATTCATTTGGCCTTTTTTTCATGCTGTGCAAAGACAAAGCAACCTCTTAATCCAGATATTTTACCATGACTCACGCATGCATTCACGTGCACGGTTGTGGCATGACCACCAAACAGAAAGATATGGACACAAGATGTGTGCAAATGTATTTAGTTTCCTATCCATGGACATGATGTAAGTGAGGGGGGACCTAACCTCCTCTAGGGGGGACCTAACACCCTCTAGGGGGGACCTAACCTCCTCTAGGGGGGTCCAGGGTCCTGCTCCCCCGGGAAGATTTTTTTTTTAAATATTGAAGTTTAAATCATCAATCTGGTGCACTTTGAGAGCAAAATGAAGAGCTCTATGGATACATCTCACAACACCCATATGAAACAGAACTGTAAGCAGATTTACTTTTTCTTTATGGATATTTTACAAATCACTCCCCTTTCAAAAAGTATTCTTGTTTATTAATAACACCTTTTTTTTTACTGTCATATAGTATTTTATACCTATTTACTTTATTCTCTTGTTTTTTGATAACTATAATGATCATATAAAGATGTGCCTTTACCTCACTGGTTGGAGAAAAAGCTTCTTATATTCGTTAGCATAGCTAGCTAACCAGATGCTAATAACAACAAAGTTATTGACTGTCTGATCAGAATGACAGATGAACAGATCGCCACTGGGTTTACAACTAAAACACAGCCACGCAAAAACTGCAGCATGTGTAGCCTACGGATTTATGGGTACTGCAATTTTTTTGAAGTCCCGGAGTGGCGTTCTGGTGCTCTCAGTCAGCAGTCAGACGAGACATATACCACGTGATGACGCGTTAGGCTCGTGTTGTGTTCAAGGACCATGACTGTTGCCAGGAAAAACAGGCACTCGCTCGTTTAATTATTTTGCGGTCTAGATTTCTTTAATTTTTTTCTTTTTTGCGTGTGTTTATAAATTACCTCGAGGGCCAAACCAAATGGTCTCGCGGGCCGTATACGGCCCGGGGGCCGGAGGTTCCCCACCCCTGGACTAGAATGACAAAAAGCGTTAGTTACGACTATTCCGTCAGCAAAGAAATCGTTTAATCAAACCTTTTCTTTTTCATTTTCAGGGGGGCCACAGGGGGTACAAAGTCAGTGTTAGAACCGCCCCTGCCCCCACGGCCTGTGTCCAGCCGTTCCCCCCCCCCCCCATATATTAACAGATTTTAACCATTTTTGTTGCATTTTTCTCATCTCCTCTCACTGAATGAATGGCAAACGCGACCCGCCATCGGAGGGCCTCTGCCGGCCCGGCCTCGTGCCGGTGCTCTGGCCAGGCCCGGCTCCAGGATGAAATGACTGAGGGGGCTGTTAAAAAATCAGAGGGGGCGATTTTTTTTTCACAACAATGAAAAACACTGGCAATGTAATGAATTGACACAGCAAGCTTTTTTACTTCTCACTGCTCTCCAGTCTCTTTGCTTCTTTATTTATATTCCGGATTTCCCCCTCTCGTTCTGTTCTGTTCCTCTGATCTTTAATAATAGATATTACATTATTAGATGGCTGAACTTTGGTTAACAGACTAACATTGATTTCCCCAATTTATAAATTGACAGGCTCTGTAATTATACCATACCCTTTTCCCCTCTATCCCTTAACCCGTCTTCCTGTACAGATGTATTTACTTACTTACTATCTACTCTATATCAGGATTAAAAATGTATCCAGTTGATTTTTCATTTTCAGGATTGAATGTTCAAACCAAGGCCTAAAACCTGGCATTTCATAACAAAGTGACTAATATATAAACCAAATGTAATATTGGATAAAATACTACACCAAATGGACAGACACAGAATAAACATAAAGTCCCCTGGTTTGTCTCTAGAGTCAAACTGCCATGAGAAAAATACAATCAATGTTCCAAAATCCGTCACTAGATGTCGCTCATTGTACCAATATGGTCAGCAGCCGACTCGACCTAAGACATAAGCGGCCGCTTAGGGCCCTGCAGCCACTAAGGGCCCCCTAGCAAAAACATTAAAATGATAATAATCTCAGTACACCGTCGCTGTGATAAGTATGTAAGTATAAGTATGTTTAATTAATTTAGTTAATATGCCTAGATTGACTACTCTCAAAGTCATGTATTATATTATTGAGTCAATAATATAATACATTAACCACGCTTTACCTGAACCTCATCATGAGAGGACGGCAGGATTGTAATTTCCCGTGTTCAGTGAATGCAATTTAAATGAGTGTCTCGTGGGCTTTCCTTTAAAACAGATAAAGGTAATATTTGGTCTCGTGATCATCTGTCACCAGAACTCAGCATGTTTGCAGATCCCTCAATAACCTCTAGTTCACCCGGATGTACTCATCAGAGCGGCCTGGTTTTATTTCAGGGTTCTAAACGAACACTTACTCTCTCCATATGAACAATAACAATGAAGTTATAAAGTATGTTTAAGCATTTAGGAGAGAAGTCAGAGGACACAGTCTCCGTGCAGCCCTCTCATTGCAGCAGTGAGAGCAGGTTTATAGTCTTCCGCATCAAAACACAATACATGTACACACTGTATTTGACTTGTACACGAAGAGGAACGTGTTCACCATGTGCCCGATACAGCATGGCCCTCTGGATGTTCATTTAGAAGTGCTTTGTGTTCGTGTGTTGTTGAAGAAAAAGCACAACGCGGGTTCCTGCTGAGTTGAGTCTCTACGGTTCTCATGCTGCGTTTAAGAGCCTCTCTGTGAATCGGAGCTTTCCCCTTCAGTCTCATTGACTTGTGTTCCTGAGAGCATCATGGCAGAAGAAGTCCCCAGCGCAGCACCCGCCGCCCCGGCAAAGGCACTAGCTAAGTCCCCGAAGAAGAAGGCCACCAAGCCGGCCATGAAGGTTGGTCCCGGCGCCGCGGAGCTCATCCTGAAGGCGGTCACCGCCTCCAAGGAGCGGAAAGGGATTTGAAAATATACATATATATATATATATATACATTCTTCATGGACATTGTTGACTCTCAAAGTTGCCTTCTTATGTGACCGAGGCATCAAACCTCTTGGTGGCAGAACTATTGAACTAAAGCAAAATACAGTCAAGTCATCCATAACGATCCGTTTGGTCACTTTGCCTTCATCACAATGTTATGAACTTTATTTATCGGCATAGTAACAAACTATATTATGGCCTTTTGTTATTTTAGTTCCGTTTATACCTTTAGGAATGGAAGTTGATAAAATGTTATGCTGTCAGATTGTTATAGGAATGGTTGTTGGCTCGATTACCTTCGCAATAACATCTGAGTTAATAAGTTTAAACCGAATGAAAGGCTGAACTCCAGCTCGCCCTTTAAGTCTCTGTCCTGTGTTTCAGGAGGAGGAGAGTTCCTATTCAACTATTATTAGTTTGTTCTCAACACAGATGTTCTGAAGTGAATTTTACTTTGTGTGAACAAAAGTGAAAAGTAACGGAATAGTTTTCCATCGTGTTGGCTTCCCAAATGGAATGAGAAATAACTCTTACATAATCAAAGTTTAACTTGAACCGTATTTTAAGACTTGGTGAGAAATGTAACAGTTTATTTTGGGACAACTTTTTATATAAATGCAGGATTTTAGTAAATATTCACATTTGAGAGAGAACTTGATTATATTTCAGACATTACTTGGATTGCTTTTGTAGTGTTTGAGTTGTAAACAATGGGCATGAATGGAAACTATATATTTAGGATGCCGTGTGAATAACATTTAGATCCTGGGGTGGGACTTCTCCTCCACAAAGCACGAGGCCCCTTTGATAAAGGGTGTCCTTTCTAGAGAAGCTTATCTGGTCATATTAGAACAGGAAGGGATCTTATAGTTGATCGAGTGGCTCCTTCCAAGCACTGTGTCAAAGTGAGCAACATTAGTGTAATAAGTCATTTCTGTAGTTTCAGTGGAACAGGAGGAGCTCTCTGGACGAGTTGGGTGGCTCTCAAAAGAGCCGTTGTGTTGTTGGTCCATCAGGGTTTACTTGGAGCTGGTGTACTTGGTCACGGCCTTGGTGCCCTCAGACACGGCGTGCTTGGCCAGCTCTCCGGGCAGCAGCAGGCGGACGGCGGTCTGGATCTCCCTGGAGGTGATGGTGGAGCGCTTGTTGTAGTGAGCCAGGCGGGAGGCCTCCCCGGCGATGCGCTCAAAGATGTCGCTCACGAAGCAGTTCATGATGCCCATGGCCTTGGAGGAGATGCCGGTGTCGGGGTGCACCTGCTTCATCACTTTGTACACGTAGATGGCGTAGCTCTCCTTCCTGGACTTCCTCCTCTTCTTGCCGGTCTTGCTGGGGGTCTTGGTGACGGCTTTCTTGGAGCCCTTCTTGGCCGCTTTGACGGGGGGTGCGTCTGCAGGCATGACTGCAGGTTGAGGTCTGATGGAGATAGTGAGAGCTGAAGGCAGAGCGGTCTATTTATATCCACCCTATGCAAATATCACTGCGCTGTTGCTCGCATCGGATTGGTCGTTACCCGAGGTAGGTGTAGCGTGTTCTGAGGTGGACTGAGCATGCGCAGAAAAGAATGCTGGGAGCAGTTTTCTTCAGTTATCTAGCTAGCATGCCTCTTACCAACTTGACTTAACAACACAGACTAATGCAATGCTTCTTCTTCCCACCAGGCACCCGAACACACATTGTTATAAAAGCCAATGGATCATTCCAGAGTTTGAATGAAGTCAACACATGTTGTCATTACCCGCAGGTTGTACACAGGCTGGATCACGCACACTCAAAGACCACGTGCCTGTGGTTCTGCGTGCACGCTAACACCTACGGAGTGGACGTGAAGTGTGGAAATAAATGGATGGCGTTTCAGAGAACCAATAATGATGCTCTGAGGAATACTTTCCTGACCATTGAAAAACATTAGGACTTAATAATTCATGGTATTTACTTTAGGGCTCTCCCAAGTGTTCAAAGCGCCTTCCAAACATATCAGACATGCATCCAGATCACTGAGGACAACACCCACAGGACCCCCGCTGCCACAATCCACCGTGGGGTCTGATATATAGAACTAAAATACTCATCTCGGTTAACAGATAAGGAACGGTGAACAACAAGATGAAATGTTAAATACTTCTTTGTAAGTTAGTGTCCTGTTTTAGAGATATTAAGTTGTATAGTGTTCACCTCTCAAGTGTTTGATATTTGACTCGACCATGAGGGACCTTGAAGGACACAGAGCAAAGGAAAGTCTTCATGTAGTGTGGGCGGCGGCGGTGTTTAGATATTCACTGCGGACGTAAGAGAGGACGGACAGCGGGAAGGCTGCGAGGCGGGGCCAAGGCTGCAGCCTCCACATCATCCTCCAACACATTTAGTTTCTTTTAAATATTGATTATCTAATTCGCGCAGGCTTTATCCTAAAGCTTTGATGATTAGAGGTTCCTTCATGTGTAATAAAACCCCGAATAACATTTACAATTGAAGACAGAAAATATATAATGTGTAAATACTGTATAGCCCACAGTTAATGCTTTTGACATGTCAACAGTTGCACACGGTATACACAGACCCGGAGTTAAGTTGTGCTGCCATGGCAACAAGGATTACATTAATAATCAAGAAATGTACCACATATTAAATATGCTAAGTATAACAGACAAAGAAGCATACCACTGCTTCCATTCATATTATACTCTGTATATTTGAGCTCTTACAAAATAAAATGGCGTCGGTGAATTAATTATAATTTCGTTTCAGCAATTCTTGTTTCGTTGATAGTGATTTTTGACCCATTGTATTTTATAGACAGCATAAATAACAGATATACCGTATTCTGCAGCTCAGAAAGTCAGATCTGAAGGAAACGGTTCAGGGTGTGGCCACGCAGGTGGTGACGGTGGAGCATGCGCAAACCAGAGGGTTCAACCCCACTGTTGTGAAGAAGTGGTTTGAAAAGTGTAAGGACACAATTGAGACCCTGGGTTGGGAAATGTCCCAGGCCACATGGTTGCAGAAGTCGGGGCGCCCTGTCCTGAGGTCACTGGTGGAGAGAGAGGTCAAACCACCACCTTCTGGCTGCATCATGCTGCTGGTGGTATGGACCCACGATGGACCCACGATGATTATGTTCAAAGGCAAGCGGATGAAGGCAGAATGGCTCTCCGGGGCTCCGAAGAACACCTCCGTAAAGATGTCCGATAATGGCTGGATAGTGACTTGTTCACAGAACGGGGGAATAGGTTTCTGCAAAGCCTTCCAAGAAATGATCCACGACTCATCTGCTCCTTGTTGATGGTCACACCTCGCATGTGTCCAACATCGACTTTTTAAATATGATGAGAGAGAACCACGTCCATGTATTCAGCCTACCCCCCCACCAGAGATGGGGTCGTTACTAAAAAAAAGTAATATATTACCTATTACATATTACTTTAAAAAAAAGTAATATATTACACTACTTCGTTACTCTCTACATAAAGTAATTCGTTACTTTACTCGCAGGGCCGGCCCTCCCTGCAGGCAGATCACGCAGACTGCTAAAGTTTCAAATGTTCTCTTTAGTTCAGTTTCCATTGTCGTATAAGACTGATCCAGATCCTGAATGTGTTCCTATCTGACCATGGCTGTCCTCTGTCTCCTGCTATCTGACCGTGGCTGTCCTCTGTCTCCTGCTATCTGACCGTGGCTGTCCTCTGTCTCCTGCTATCTGACCGTGGCTGTCCTCTGTCTCCTGCTATCTGACCGTGGCTGTCCTCTGTCTCCTGCTGTCTGACCGTGGCTGTCCTCTGTCTCCTGCTATCTGACCGTGGCTGTCCTCTGTCTCCTGCTATCTGACCGTGGCTGTCCTCTGTCTCCTGCTATCTGACCGTGGCTGTCCTCTGTCTCCTGCTGTCTGACCGTGGCTGTCCTCTGTCTCCTGCTATCTGACCGTGGCTGTCCTCTGTCTCCTGCTATCTGACCGTGGCTGTCCTCTGTCTCCTGCTATCTGACCGTGGCTGTCCTCTGTCTCCTGCTGTCTGACCGTGGCTGTCCTCTGTCTCCTGCTATCTGACCGTGGCTGTCCTCTGTCTCCTGCTATCTGACCGTGGCTGTCCTCTGTCTCCTGCTATCTGACCGTGGCTGTCCTCTGTCTCCTGCTATCTGACCGTGGCTGTCCTCTGTCTCCTGCTATCTGACCGTGGCTGTCCTCTGTCTCCTGCTATCTGACCGTGGCTGTCCTCTGTCTCCTGCTATCTGACCGTGGCTGTCCTCTGTCTCCTGCTATCTGACCGTGGCTGTCCTCTGTCTCCTGCTATCTGACCGTGGCTGTCCTCTGTCTACTGCTATCTGACCGTGGCTGTCCTCTGTCTCCTGCTATCTGACCGTGGCTGTCCTCTGTCTCCTGCTATCTGACCGTGGCTGTCCTCTGTCTCCTGCTATCTGACCGTGGCTGTCCTCTGTCTCCTGCTATCTGACCGTGGCTGTCCTCTGTCTCCTGCTATCTGTATATTTTGCGCAGTCTATCTCTGCTCACGCTGTTGCGTCAGCGTGTTCTCCTGCGTGTTGGCCATGTATGTTAACCAGACACCGCAAAGACTTCAGCCGAGCAGAGTTGGGTGTAACGCGTTACTTTGTAACGCGTTACACCCAACTCTGCCCCCCACACAACTCTCTGTCTGCAGCCAGCAGGCAGAGAGTTGTTCAAGAGCTGGGAACACTACTGGAGGCTCGAGGCACAAAGGATCAGTTAGCTTTTAAACTATGCTAATTTAAATCAAGTTTCACCAAATTCACTTTAAACATATGCAGGAGTGAAACAACCATTTCAGTTGGTATCTCCATATGATTATTGTAAAATAAACTATTAAAAGGTAATAGCCTACTATTACTGTGTAATACATGATTCAACTGTCACACATTGTTTGGGATTTTTTGTTTTTGTTTACAATTTCAGGATATATTTGAAAATTGAAATCCATTAATCTGATGCACTCTGAGAGCAACATAACTAGGATATAAATAGTGTGTGCTCATGTAACAATTGTGTGCATTTGTAAACACTTAAAATAGAAAGAAACTGATAGTATAATTATCAACAGTGACTTCAGACGGCAAGAACGTTACATCTACACCTCACGTTGGAACCTGACGACCCCCGCCACACTCAAAAAAATAATTTCTTGGACTTACTTAATAAAGTTATGTCAACAAATTCCATGAAACTGAGTTGAGTAGGTTATAATTAAATAACACTAGTAAGAAGAATATAACTAACTTATGTTCAGCCAACACGACCGTGTTAATTAACTTGAACAATACCCGGTCACCCTGGATTTAATTAATAGCTCTGTGTCCAGCTAACTTAACTGAGCAATATTACATCAACAGTGCACTTTCTTTAGACATACTTGTTTTTTTTTATTAATGCCAACATAAAGATATTATATAATACCAATTTAACTCACCTATATTCATTTTACTTTAAAGTAAGATCTGCTATACTCAACTGTATTTAGTAAGATCAACTTAACTTTAATTTGTAGTTACAACTTAAATCATTTTGGAAACTATTGCATTCCGTGTTACTTAACTGTTATTCATTGCTATAATGGAAGTCATTTTAAGTTCACTTACTAAACCAGACTATGTCAACAAATTCCACGAAGTGTAGTTAAGTAAATTCAAATTAATTGACTTTTGTTCAGTGAAAAAAATACATTTATTTCACATCAAACGTGATATAACCATAGGCAACCAGGTTTAAAATCATGGAAACCCTTAAAGACTTCTTTGTATCACGTCTTATCAACAAACACAAAAGGTTGAAGTTGCACAACATTTAGCTAGCAACAAAAATGTTCAAAAGAGCACCATCTTTTAACCACATATAGCCCAAACTGCAACTAAACATCGCATGTAAATCGTCACAAAAATAGAAAAGTAAACTACAAAATGTGTAAAACGTTTATAAATGTCTCTCGTCATCAACTGTTGCTATGGAGATAATGAAAACCGGAAACCATAGTTTTCTAGATTATTGTTTTGGTTTTATAGCATATTTTCTGTTTGGTGTCGTCTAATTCTTCACATTAAATCCCAAAAAATTCGGCAAGCCAGCTGATACACTCAATTCCCTCCACGTTTATCATTAAGCGGGCGATGAAGCACCTGGCCCCCAACATTAGCAACACGCTGGAGAGGAAAACTAAACATCCAGCAGCCGAGGAGCGAGATAACCTTCAACAGTATTGAGACCAAAACAGAGCTAAAAGATGAGTAAATATTAGAAACACACTTGTCAGAACAGACATTTCCATGCTAATGTTGCTCTTAGCTGGATACGGTAGTATATTATTGACTTGGTAAATATACAGAATTAGTTTGCCATCACCTTAATAGAAAAAGTTGCACAACATTTAGCAAGCAACAACAATTTTCAAAATAGCTCCATGTTTTAACCACATAGCCCAAACTGCAACTTGTACGTACAAACTGTCCGACATGAATCATTTGTAACATTCCTATTCAGTAAGATTCAGTTCCATAGATAAAATTCCCTCCGAAATATTTGGATAAAACCCCCGCTCCAAGATTTCCAACGTGACGTTTCAAAGCGTTCCACTTGTAGTGTTCAAATAGTTCATTCAAACAGTTTGTTTTTCAGCACTTGAGCCTTTGTTGGCGAACATCCATTTCCATCAGGATTTTTTGAAGAACCTCAAAACGTGCATCTCAGGTTTTTTGGATAGCTCAAGTCCAATGCATATGTGAGTCCAAATAAAATTGCCAGTGCGTTCGCAATGTTTTGAAGATCGTTCAGCACTTCCACACCTTCAATTACAATCCCCACATCTGCGAGGGAATCTGTTGGCTCTGCACCTTCCTTCTTTATGGCGAAGATTCCCAAGACCATCTCATTTACACACTGGTCAGTCTCAACATCCTAAAAGGCAGAAAAAATAGACCATCAGCCAGACTTACACACACAAGGGAAAAAAGCAACACTTTTTCTAAGTAACATATACAGCTCCCAGATAAGCATGCCTGCAGGCTACATTGGGTGTAGCTTTTCTAGTTGCTGACGGTATCTGCTAGGGGCTTGTGGGTATCTGCTAGGGGCTTGGGGGTATCTGCTAGGGGCTTGGGGTATCTGCTAGGGGCTTGGGGTATCTGCTAGGGGCTTGTGGGTATTTAGTTAACCATGGATATGAAAATGGTTTTGCAAAACTTCAAAATTTGAGAAACTCAACAGTTTCAAGCAACGGTCGACAAACTGCTGTTGATAGTTTGTTTGAAAAAGGGAATTTTACTATGCATGCATATGGATTATTTTCCGATTGCTCTTTCAAACCTGTGGTGCCATTAGTTTGTTTAAAACCAGCTCAAAAAAGTACGAAATAAATCACTTTTTTTGTTTCCGGATGGTGGAAAGCAGAGGCACAAATACTTACGAGCAGAGTTGGGTGTAACGCGTTACTTTGTAACGCGTAATAATATTACTTTGTCGGTAACGGAGTAGTGTAACGCGCTACTTTTATAATCCAGTAATCACACTACAGTTACTAACATCGCCCCGACACGCGTTACTTCGTTACTTTCTAAAATCAGTCATAATCAAACCTCAACAAACACCTGCAAAGAACACATGCTAGGTGAAGCTAACGCACATAGCTGTTGTTTATTTATATCACACACACGTAGTTCTTCTTCTCTGTTTTCCGGTTGTTGCTTGTTTTGAATGACGAATACACACTACCGCTGCCTGCTGGTAAGGAGAGTTATTGCCACTCACGCATGCGCAGTTCGTACGTGCTCGGCTGAAGTCTGGCTCCAGTGCAACACATGGCCAACACGCAGGAGAACACGCTGACGCAACAGCGTGAGCAGAGATAGACTGCGCAAAATATACAGATAGCAGGAGACAGAGGACAGCCACGGTCAGATGACAGGAGACAGAGGACAGCCACGGTCAGACAGAGGACAGCCACGGTCAGATAGCAGGAGACAGAGGACAGCCACGGCCAGATAGCAGGAGACAGAGGACAGCCACGGTCAGATAGGAAAACATTCAGGAGCTATCTGGATCAGTCTGATGCGACAATGGAAACTGAACTAAAGAGAACATTTGAAACTTTAGCAGTCTGCGTGATCTGCCTGTAGGGAGGGGCGGGCCGGCCCTGCGAGTAAAGTAACGAGTAAAGTAACGAATTACTTTATGTAGAGAGTAACGAAGTAGTGTAATATATTACTTTTTTTTAAAGTAATATGTAATATGTAATATATTACTTTTTTTTAGTAACGACCCCATCTCTGCTTACGAGGTACTCTCTAATCAGGCTTTCGGGGTCTTCATTAAGGTACACAATTAGTGCTTTTATAACGCAGGCTCTCCTTGTCTCGATGGCGTCATTCTGTAACAAAGGACAAGGGAAATGCGTAAGTGGGGGAATAGTATTTTTACATTGTGCAGCATTTAACACTAGATGCATTAATGCACAAGCTACATGCAACTTCATACCATTTTTTACATTTACAGGCAGTGTCTAAGTGCATTTTATTATGAAGGGCCGAATGTGCATTCAACTGGAGTACAAGTTCTCATACCACAAGAAGCACCTGGAATGCAAGTGTTTGGTTATTACTAGGTAGTGAGTTGTACTTTAAAAGTATTTATGTTATAATCCAAGACACTGTATTTATTTAACTGGGAACTAAGCATTATGATAATCTTAGAAATATGTTTCAGTATAATCATGTTTTCACTACCATCTACAGCACAGTAAATCAAATTATTGCAATTCAAAAAAGCCAAACTTCTGCTTTAAAGACTAACTGATGTGAATTTGTATTCATGAAACACTATGTATTACTACATTCCACAGAAAAGGTACACAAATATGCATATCTATTTAGATGAAAATACAATTAATTTATTCATTTTCATTTTGAAAATGACGTGATCAAGTACATTTTAAACTTTGTGTGAACATGACTTAAAATGTCTTCCATCGGCCACATGTCTCCAATATTTTACTGCATGCTTAAGTAATACAACTGCACAATAAATACAATAAAATGAATTTAAACAAACCAAATATTCTAATAACCAGGCATTTGTGAGATAACACACCTTGTCGTATTCTGCCATGATATTCCTTATTTTCTGCCCAGCGGCACCCCCCCCCTGTTTCTGGAAAATCCTTAACAGCTTGGAGGAGTGGTGATCTAGCTGCTGCATGAACTTCGATCTCAGTGGGACAGTGGTGATGCGAGCAAACTCGGCTTCCACCTACAAACATTTAAGACAAACGCAGATCAAATCATAAAATCAACACATGTTCTCGTTGGCTGCAGCGCCACAGTAAAAGTTAATGGAATAATTCAGCCATGACTTTTTTTTTTAACTTCCTGATGATTTTTTGTCAAAGCATTGTAAGAATGATAAAATAATGAAAATATAGAATAATTATTTTTCTCAAAGCTATTATTTAACATGAAAGTTAGGTTAATTTCTTAGTATGATTCTGTAGTCAGGTTCCAATGACAAACATAAGTGCATGTGGCCAGACTTTGGACGCATTTGCCCTAATGTTTTCTGGCAAACTGCATCACATGTACAAGGATTCAAATTGATTTATGATAAACAATATTCACTATTGGTAAAATGTTTTTTTAAATTGAACCCCCTTGTCAAATATAATAATTAAGTTATCAACAAAATATATGACTGACCTCACGCTCAGAAAAGAGAGCCGGCCACCTTCTTTTGAATTCGGCAATGAATGGCTTGTCTTCAATCACCTCATGACGCCTATAGGCAAATGTCCTCTCCATTTGATCCTTCACCACCTGTTGGTTATTGTTCTTATGTGCCTCGGACAGTAGTGCCAGCCTCTCTTCCTCTAGGCTCTGTTTGGTTTGTCCTGTTGGATAGTCTGGATAGTAGTTAACCTCCGCTCTTTTAGGTTTCTTCACTTGATTGCGAGATGTGCGTTGATCATCCTGTTGACGCTTTAAAGAATTGACAGTCAGCTCTGAACATCCAATGTTGCGCAGCTTAGTGCGGTAGTTTCCCATCTTGAATTTCAAACTGATCTTCCAACCATAAAAGCCAGTAAGCCTTGCTCCCTTAAACATGGGTGCTTTTTCACAAGTGCTTCAGCTGCCGAATCAAATTCAGCACTTGAGGAATATGCTTTATATTTCACAATCTGTGAAGCCAAAGTTTCAAGAATATCTGACTTCATTCTTGGATTAGGACTGAAGAGGGTACCATTACTTTGAAAGTCACTATTGGCACGCTGGAGTTGGATCTCAACATCATAGACAAACTCCGGCACAGGAAAGGCGTTTGGCCATGGCGCACTTCTGAGGGATGATGTTGACGAGGAATCAGAAGATGAGGGAAGATCAGTGTCCACAGATGAGATTGAATTGATCTCATCCTGGCAGGATGTCCGTGCAGAGAAGCCAGGACTGCTTGTAGATAAAGCACTTGGGGGGTAAATTACTTTGATTTTCCCCTTGTTTTGAATGTCTGAGGTGGAGGTAAGGTTTATAAACTCATCAAAATCAAGGTCCTTGTATTGCAGTCTAAAGTCTCCAAACACCTCACATTGTCTCTTAATCTCACTTTGAAGATCCTCAACAGAGCTTGATATTCCCAAAGGCAGGGTTACTTTTGCAGAGTCATTTTCTCCTAGAATGATGCAAAGCACTGCAGAAGTGGCCATACTTGTCAAGAGGTTACTCTAAAGAAAAGACAGAAGAAGATATATATTTTTTAAACAGCAGGTAATACAGTCCAGTCATCATCAGTAGAGGTATCATAGGCATTGAAAGCACTGGGTTAGTGTGATGGAAGTATTCTTTTAACTTTAGTAACATATTTAATTATGTGTTGTGTAAATATTTATATTTTAATGATTCTTGCATGTGTGTACTAATAAAGCCAAAGTAAACATTAAGGCAGCATTATCATTTTTGGTAGTTCAATTAAACTGCAGACTGATTTGAATTGTCGGCAGTTTCAAATGTATATTGCAAAGGTTACAAAATGCAACTTGACTTGATTAACTAGCATGCATAGATTTAGTTAGGGTACGCCAGCATCCGTGTAGAGTTGTGTTTTATTATTTCTGTAAACCTAACCTCACTTGTTTCTGACTCCAAACCCCAGATGTTTTTAATTTATATTCTGTGTCTTATTTTACCCACAATCCCATGAAGACATTCAGTCAAAGTCAAATAAAAATTAAAGGATAATTACCTGACATGTGTATGTATCTTTTAAGGGTGACCATTCGGAGGGTTCCACACTTGTAGTCACTCAGGGGATAGTTGTCAGTCAGTTCACTTAACTCTGCCAACACAATCTCTCTGGCTGAAGATGACTGGAGCTCAAATGCTCCGTAGTGCTCCCTGTACCATGGAGACAATTTTCTGCATATAAAGATCAATGTGTTTTTCAATATACACATTTGAAGTATTTCTGCAAATTGAGGCAGTCCACCTACTGATCCAGCACAAGAAGCATTCCAATTCTATATTCAATGCCATTGCTAGAGACAATGTGTGCTAGCGTGACTGTTGTGAGGTTAGTGTATCTCTGACTTAGTTGAAGTGCTATGTCTTCTTTCATGATATCTAATGGGATTGTTGAGACGTTTGACACGTCAAAGGCTGACCTCTCATTACTCCTTGTGTGCATGTGATAGCCAATCATCAGCTGGTGCTTATTTGCCAGAGACAGTGTAATGTTCTTGAAACACTTTGTGTGTCTTACAACATGTTTGAAATAACTGTGCTTGGCCTCAAAACGCACGTCCAAAACATCACAATGGGGCCGGACAGCTTAATCATTTCCGGGTAATGTTCCAAAAAGTGATGTTTTGGCAAGAGTCGCTGATCTGGAAATACCTCTTGGTATCTCCGTCTGTGCTCTGAGATTTTAAACTCTAAATATGCCACAGACTCCTCACAGTGGATAGGTGCAACAACAAGCTCTACAACATGTTTCAAGTCTAGAATCACTTTCCAAGCTGGTTCGTCTTCGGGGATCGACTGCCCAATCATAAACGGCAATAACCTCAATAAACACCCATTTTCGTGCGCGTTGCCACCAATTCTTTTGTTTCGGACAAAACTAACTGGGACCAAATGAGGTCGGTTTTTTTTGTCCCCCCACTTGTATGGAAAGTTTTTGATGCTCTTGTTGAGGTTTTCAAGCGTAAAAAACTTTTTGGAAATAAGCACACCAAGGCACAGTGCAAGCTCTCCTGGGACTATGCCCTCAAACAGATCATGGACAACATCAGGAGGATACCCTGATGTGACACTGAAATGGGCAAGTCTTTCTGTGAAAATACACGCTTTTTTTACACCAAAAAAGCTACCTCCTTTTGCCTGTGCAGTATTAATATGGACTTGATGAAGCTCCTTGTTTCTTGGGGTAAATGCACCCGATTTCACTTCTTTAACCTGAGTTTCAGCTCGCTGAGCTGTACAAAACCTACAGGCATATGGGCCTGAGAAACTTTCCACAAATCCAGCTATTCCATGTGCTGCAAGGTTGTCTGACACGACACACTGAAGTGTCCCTTTCACAAATGTACCCAGTTGTGAGACAAAAACACCCTGCCGCTCCAATGTAACAAAGTCTTGGAGTAATGGTTCAAATACTTTGCAATAGCCAAAGGTCTTCACGTCATCACTTCTACATAAAAGAGCCAGGTATATCGAGGTCAAAGAGGAATGGCTGCCAGGAGGCACATTTCCCAAAATCCAATAGACAGCACAGAGTTTGTGTGTTTTACGTGAAGTACCGAGTGGGTTGCAGACTTCAAAGTCATCTACGTATAGACAGATCGAGATTCTCAGTTCCCCCCCTGACAGAAAATCATTGTTCTTGAAGTACTGGCCATCTTCAAAAGATTTATAGTGAAGGTGGTCACTCACTACCTGTTGCTCTCTTCTCTTTTCAACAACCCTGCTAAGCACATCATTTTGATTAAGTAGCTGATGTAAAACCTTTAGCAAAGGGACATACTGAAAACTTCTTTTAGTCTTTGCATCAAGTATCTACTGAACTGGATCAACAATATTGAAATGATCCTTGTAGTATTGCTTCCTCGTAAAAGCAGTGGCTAAAGGTCCTTCCTTTTGTAACGCTTTTGACAGAGGGTTGGACGCACAAAGTGTACAGCCCAACTCATTAATGAGCAATTGGTCAACTTGCAAGTTATGGTTACTGAAGAAACCAGCTAGAATGTTGTTGGATACTGGCACCAGAGAAGAACTAATCAAATAGTGCAACTCATTTAGCAGCTCATCAATGGCAGAGCCTGGTACATGGAAACAGTTTTCAAGTTTTAATAAAATAAATGCCAGTTTCTGTTCTATAACTTTATGCAAGTTCTCTGACGTTTGGACCAATGCACCAACCTCAAGTTCATCATCGTGAAGTATCTCATCACTCTCTGTCAAGCATGTATCTCCCAATGTACAACTCAATGAATGAAGTGTGGTCTGCCTCAAGCGGGCGGCAGGAGCGGGGCTGTCAGCATCAGCTTGTAGATGGTATTTTAAACTCGATGCTCTGAAACTACGGGGCGGCCGAGGAAAGAAAATACACATGCGTTAATCGCGTTAAAAGTGGCGTTAATTTTTGTTTGCGTTAACGAGTTATTAACGTGTTAACTTGACAGCCCTAATATATATATATATATATACAGTCTATTATTTTAACTTGGAGGCTACGATTAGCATTGTTTGCACCGATGTAGCTACCACTAGCTTACATGCTAACCCAAGCCTTACCATTCATTACGTAGCCGATTAAAATCATTAACACATAAATAAAGGACTCGAATTTTACTTACCGCATGCACCGTCTGTTTTAACGGCAGAGCGAGTCACAATAGTCCGATATATAAGCATGAAGAACAAACAACCACGGCCGGCTACAAGTTGTGTTTCCTGGATGAGCTGAGAAGGCAGAGTCCCTGTAGCTTCACGGAGCAGCTAGCAGAGAGACGAGAAGCTAGCAGCAGCAGTCACTGGACAGAGCCGTCACTCAATGTGACCACGCCCTAATTTATGCACACACTTTAAGACCTAATATAAATAAAAGGGTCGCGTTAGAAAACAATTCACTCACAGATCCATAATCATGAAGGTGGAATCTAACTATATCGATAATAAAAATGTATGGAGCCATGGGTAGAAACATATTTTTTTCTGTTGTAAAGTTGGACATTTTAACATGGGGGTCTATGGAAATTGCTCCTTTCTGCAGCCAGTCCCTAGCGGCCAATATATGAACTGCAGTGTGTGACACTTCCGTATTGGCTTCCCGGCTCTTCCCCAGAGTTTGCCACTTGGTTTTAACGGAGCCATCGTGGGGCGAGCTGTAACGAGGCTCAGTAAACTATTAACATGTGAGAAACATGCATTTCATATTTAAGGGGTTTCAGATGAGGGTCCTTGGATTAAGCATCAAGGTGTGCACTTATTCTGAACCGAGGAACACATCTATAGAAGTAGTGGGTGGCTCTCAAAAGAGTTGTCGGTCCATCAGGTTTACTTGGAGCTGGTGTACTTGGTCACGGCCTTGGTGCCCTCAGACACGGCGTGCTTGGCCAGCTCTCCGGGCAGCAGCAGGCGGTCTGGATCTCCCTGGAGGTGATGGTGGAGCGCTTGTTGTAGTGAGCCAGGCGGGAGGCCTCCCCGGCGATGCGCTCAAAGATGTCGCTCACGAAGCAGTTCATGATGCCCATGGCCTTGGAGGAGATGCCGGTGTCGGGGTGCACCTGCTTCATCACCTTGTACACGTAGATGTAGAGATGGGCGAGTCATGATTCATCCGGATCATTAACCCGGATCCTAGTAATGAGCCGGTCGTGACGAGTCTCCCTCTCGATTAACCCGAGTCCTTTGAGTCCTACACCTGATGTGACGTAACAATTAAAACTATAAATTGCGTCACTCTTTACTCTCTTTATAACGTGTACAATCACATTACAACGTTGTTGTATCCAGAGATCCAGCAGACTCGTCGCCATGCACGAATCAACAGCAAATTCAGCCCCTCCTCCGGCTCCCGCGAGAGTCCCGTGAGCCGTGAGTGAGCCGTGAGCCGTGAGCCGTGAGTGAGCCGTGAGCCGTGAGTCCGCAAATCTCTGAGTCTGCTGCGACTCGTCGAGGGAGCCGTGGGACTCGCGGGAGCCGTGGGACTCGCGGGAGCCGTGCGAGCCGGAGGAGGGGCTGAGTCTGCTGTAGATTCGTGCATGGGGACGAGTCTGCTGGATCTCTGGATCTGCTGCCTGCTATAAGTTACGGCTCTGAGTCCTCGTAGGCTACTGGTCTCTCTCGATCATTGACCTGGATTCACGGATCCCGCGATTTTTCCGGCTCTAAATTAAGTTTCAGTGTAGACTTCTAACAAAATGGTCATGTTGTGCAACAGTCTCCTGTAATAATATCTGCATTTCCAATAAGGATCTTACTTGGAAACTCGTTTATTTTGAACATGGCACACAAAAAGAAACAAATGATAGAAAATTGCAAAACAGTTAGAATATATAAAATGTAATTATACAATTATTATTATTATATTATTATTATTATTATTAAATGAAAACACAATTGTGCAAAATTAGCTTAAGTACAGGAACATATTAAAATAACTATATACATATAATGCAAAACACTTATTTTTTAAAATGCACACACACACACACACACACATGTTTTATTAAAGCAAAAGACACTGTGTAGCGGAGGTTAATGTAACGTTAGTTTAATGTGCTGGTTAAATGCAACAACTTTTCGGTTTCACCGGTAGGATTTCTACGGTCTTGGTCATGCTGACTCATATGACTCAAATGACTCGTATGATCCGGATCTCTTCAATGATTGACTCAGAAGACTCCGAGTCCATAAAATGATCCGGATTTGCCATCTCTAGAATGAAGTCACCGAGACACAGCGTGGGCTATTTATATTCATCTGATGCAAATCAGACTGTGCTGTTGCTCGCAAGGGATTGGCTGGGTACTGAGCATGCGCAAAGCAAATCACCCTTTGAGCAGTTTTGGAGAATAGAAGACATGGTTTTTTAATTTCCAGGTAACTTTTTATATATCGGTAAAGACCCTGATATACGCTTAAAGTGACAAGTATTAAAGTATATTAAACATCTATATTAGCAGCAATATGAGCATCGTGAAAACATGAATAGATTGTGTATATATATTTATATACACATTTGTATATATATATTTGTATTCCTCTGGATTGGAGGAATCGGTATTTCGATCTCTCTGTTCACACAAACTGAAAGACTGACATTAAAGTTGATGTGATGGTTTACAGACTGTTTGGAAACCCAGATTAAAACTTTGTGATTTCATATTTTATCGAATATAATCACAAATAAAGGAACTGTATTTCTCTCTTCTGCAGCAGGTCATTATTATTCATGCGTACAGCTGCTTAGTTCATGTTTAACTGCTCTTTAATATAATATGTACAGTTATTACATTTAACAATGATGTAAAAACACCACCAGGAGAAAGTGGAGTATGTGAGGCTCCAAGGACAGAGGGCTCGGTCTCATATCCTGTACTAACCGAGTCCAGAGGCAAGTGTGTGACATTGGGCTATAGACACACTTGAGAGTATGTGTGTGGCTCTTAAAGGAGCCTTTGTGGAGGCGGTTGAAGCGGGATCAGGGTGAGAGACGTGCAATACAGTTCCGTCTCTCCATATACATTCAGTTCTATAGATACTACATGTGTTATTCTCATATTGTTACACTGATCAAACACAAAGTGAACTTGTAAAAGGCTGTGAAGTGGTTATGAACCCTAAAGAGCATCAGCAACATCAATGTGTTTGTCTTAGTAGGTAAAAAGTATTCTCAAAATGGCGGACATTAAGTAGTGAATGTTCGGAAGTTCTATAGAAACGGCAATAGTTGAATGAAACGGTGTTTGTCCAACACTATATACTAGAGGCACAGGTTCGATGAGGAAAGCTCTCTGGACAGAAGTGTGTGGCTCTTAAAAGAGCCTTTGGTGTTGGTAGAAACGGGTTCAGGGTGCTCACTTCTTGGCGGCCTTCTCGGTCTTCTTGGGCAGCAGCACAGCCTGGATGTTGGGCAGCACGCCTCCCTGAGCGATGGTCACTCCTCCCAGCAGCTTGTTCAGCTCCTCGTCATTGCGGACAGCGAGCTGCAGGTGGCGGGGGATGATCCGGGTCTTCTTGTTGTCCCGGGCGGCGTTTCCAGCCAGCTCCAGGATCTCAGCGGTCAGGTACTCCAGCACGGCGGCCAGGTACACCGGGGCTCCGGCACCGACACGGTGGGCGTAGTTACCCTTCCTCAGATGCCGGTGGACACGGCCGACGGGGAACTGGAGCCCGGCCCGGGAGGAGCGGGTCTTAGCCTTGGCTCGGGCCTTTCCTCCGGTCTTGCCTCTTCCTGACATATCTGCTTTCTCGGGTTTCCACGAAGTGTGGCTCTCTGCTCGCCACAGCGGCTCTTTATACCCACCAGCTGCTCTCTGATTGGCCATCAGCGAGCGTATCTACGATCGTCCAATCAGAAGGCAGCTCATGTTTAGACATATTTCCCGCTGGTACAATGATGTATCCTCTCTGTCAGATGAGCAACGTGTGGATTTCGACCAATATAAACAGTATATATTTTACAATATGGGATAACGTGAGAGTTCAGGCCCTTCAGCGTGTACAAAAGAAGGAATATACATATATTATTAATACCACACTGTATGAAGTACTGAACTACGAGTAAACATGTTCCTTCAAGTGTTACATTATCATGAAAAGGTAGATGAAGAGTGTTATATATTTACTAATAGCGTGATGTAAGAGCAGCATGTTGGAGAACTATCTGGCCAGAACAATATAATGATACTTAGCCAATAATAGGGATTTTTACCACTTTACGTGTTTTTGTTAAAAGGTTATACATTTATGATTCTATGACAAAGCATTACAGGCAGCTCCAACTGTGCTTAATGAGATCAGGCCAACATACAGCCAAGTCATCTTCAAGAGTTCATATTTATTTATGTTTTTGCTTTTAAAAACTGAATTGTTAGAGCATGGCTTAAACAACATTATTCTATCAGCTCTTCGATTCCGTTCACCGTGCATTAATTATATCAGTGGTGTTCCTAAAGACCCAGGCAACATAATATACAGACTGACTGGCTAATAATATTCAGTGTTTGACATGGTTGAAGAATAATTAATGTAATCATAAGATGGAATACATCTAAAAATAGCTAGTGTGTTAGTTGTGTGTTAGTGAAGACACAGCTAATGAACAGTGTGCTGACCTACATCGGGAGAATAAACTGAAGTCAAAGAAGTGAACAATGGGAAAATCAAAATACCAATTATAAAACAAGAATTAACATCGTTAGGGCTTAGGAGCCATGGCCTGGTGTTAAACTCAGAATGACTTGTTACAAATTAAATAAATCCTCCTCCCTAAAGACAGATGAACTTTATTGATCCCACTTTGGCAATGTGTTCCTCACAGAAGCAGCAGCGCTTTCATCAGGAAAATACTTTAGGTGGAATAGAGAGAAAACAATTACAAAGTGTTATATCCAACACACAATAGAAAATGTGATATAGAAAAGACTCGAAATACTACAGGAGCGCATCATATAGGATGGTGTATGATTTACAGAAGCGCGCGACAGGGAGGAACTCAATCTGCTCGTGTGGCAGCGAGCTATCTGACGGTCAGATGACCCGCTGCCGGAGAGAGCTGTTACTAGTGTTGTGTTCTTCACGGGAATAAACTACTATAATCATAAATCACATCAGATGTTTTATGTTAATCCGTTTTATTGTATCCACCAATAAACTAAATGAGGAATGTTCTCCGTTAGAGGAGTGGGCGGCTCTCAAAAGAGCCTTTGGTCGGCGGCTCAGCAGCTGCTTATCCCCCGAAGCCGTACAGGGTGCGGCCCTGCCGCTTCAGAGCGTACACCACATCCATGGCGGTCACCGTCTTCCTCTTGGCGTGCTCGGTGTAGGTGACGGCATCACGGATCACGTTCTCCAGGAACACCTTCAGCACCCCGCGGGTCTCCTCGTAGATCAGACCGGAGATGCGCTTCACTCCGCCGCGGCGAGCCAGGCGGCGGATGGCGGGCTTGGTGATGCCCTGGATGTTATCACGGAGCACTTTGCGGTGGCGCTTAGCGCCTCCTTTGCCGAGCCCCTTGCCTCCTTTTCCTCGTCCAGACATTTTGTGATCTTATTGGTTATGAATACCAATAATAAATGTTGGCACCATGAGAAGCGGCTGGCTTTATTTCGAGTCAGCGGACGTGTTAGAGGTCAGTGGGCGGGCCAACAAAGAGCAGCGCTTATATTCTTATTTTTTAAATATAACCGTTTCTTCCACTTTTAAATGTAATTAATGTATTTTAATCAAGACTGTGCGTCTTCCTGCGTTAAGCCGTATCAGAGGTAAGATTTACATAATAACTTAAATTAAGATTATTTAACAAATAGGTTTCTCTGCAAAACAAATCCCTCTTGAGTTCATCTCAGCCAATAGATCCTGAGTCATTATGATGACACGTTTTCTCCAAATAAAGATGTATTATGTTAAAAGAATGACACAATAATGGAGTAGATCTCACAGAATACTCTAAACATTTTCCTTTAGTTTAAGAGCAACCTTCCGTGTTCATTTTCCTAGATCAATACTTTACATACACATTGGGATAACATGTATTATTTAACGGTTGCGATGTGATATTTGAATCCGCTGTGATGTTGTAACTCCCAACACGTTGTTGAACACAAGATGGCGGCAGTGAACAACACCACCGCTGAGGAATCTTCCATCACCCTGCGCGGCACAGGAAGACACACTTCACAAGACTCCAGGGATTTTAATACCAGTGAAACATAATGCGTTATTAAAACAAACCCTAACTCTGAACCATTCATTTAAATGCAGAAATGTTTACGACCCGAGAACATAGAGACGTCCGCTGCTCAGGAAGCTCCACCGATCTCAAGCTGATTCTAAAATAAATGGTTTCATTGACCTTTGACCTTGGTCTAAGTTATCATCACTCAATCAAGTGTCTTGTTGCAAGTGAACTGGTTGGCAGGACGGCTCTGTTGTGATTGGTCGACTGCTTGGATATGTCCAAGCAGTCGACCAATCACATTCTTACCCTATAAAAATATTCCTTTTTATTATCGGTATATTTTTGACGTACTCTCTACCTGTTAGATGTGTTTACGTGCAGACCAGACACCAAAGCAAACAACTTGATTCTGATCACGACAATGTGTTGGAGCGCGAGCCAGTAGAATCGCCAGTGTTCCTTAGTGATGTCACCTTGTTCAGGAAGTAAACAAAGGAGTCCAATGGAGCACTTCCTAAAGCTTCTACTTAATAGTTTTTACTGAACTTTAAATATCTGACAGCTCTAGTGTCACTTTTATATATTGTTTCATTTTTGTTAAATATTATCTTGACAAAGTTCTCTGCATAGCATAGCTGCTGTAGCTAAATGCTAAGCTAACAGAAGCTGTTGGAAGTGTTGAGTGTAGTTTCTTTCTTCTTCTTGCTGTACTCGCATGCAGACTGTGTCAAGGTGAGCAGCAACAGCCAGCGTAACCATAAAAACCTCTAGCGTTTACGACCCGCCGCCATCATCAAACTTTCCATAAAGTCGAGTTTTATGGACGTCAGCCGGTTAATGGTTTACAGGAAGGCAGGTGACGGGGGAAACAGAAACAAGATGGACACACAATCGTCCTTATCTCTTCTTTTGAAATGTTCCTTTTTTTCTAACCTCTTCAAAAGAACATACGGCTGAACCCAAAGCCAGGCCCAATGCGACTTGGCGTAATCGTTTACGTTTCTTTTAACACGACGTGTTCCCAGAGGAGGGGAAATAACTCTGAGGTACCAGAGTGTAGGAATACTCTGTCACGGTGAAAGTCCTCATTCAAAATGTCCCTCAAGTGAAAGTATAAAGTATTCTCATCTAAATATAGTGAAAGACAGTGAAAGTAGTCGTTGTGCAGATTGGTCCATTTCAGAATAATATATATGATATGTTTTATAATGATTGATCATGAAAGTGTTCTCAGAGCTGGTGAAGGTGCAGCTAGTCTGAAGTACTTTGTAGACTGCAGGGTAGCTGGTGGAGGAGCAGCTAGTCTGAAGTACTTTGTAGACTGCAGGGTAGCTGGTGAAGGTGCAGCTAGTCTGAAGTACTTTGTAGACTGCAGGGTAGCTGGTGGAGGTGCAGCTAGTCTGAAGTACTTTGTAGACTGCAGGGTAGCTGGTGAAGGTGCAGCTAGTCTGAAGTACTTTGTAGACTGCAGGGTAGCTGGTGAAGGTGCAGCTAGTCTGAAGTACTTTGTAGACTGCAGGGTAGCTGGTGAAGGTGCAGCTAGTCTGAAGTACTTTGTAGACTGCAGGGTAGCTGGTGAAGGTGCAGCTAGTCTGAAGTACTTTGTAGACTGCAGGGTAGCTGGTGGATTTACTCCAAGTGGAACTAACGTCTGATTCAACACTTCATAATAATAATAATAATACATTTTATTTGGGGGCCTTTCATAGCACCCGAGGACACCTACAGGGCATAGGGGCAATATAGGGAACACTTAAAACAGTGGATTTAGTGAAATCAGCCGGGTCGCCTCTTTGCCCTCGCTTCCCAGTCAGCCTGAGCTGCGTCTATGTGTATGCTTTTACTGTCCATAGCCTTTATGTGCCTTGTGTTTATTCTTATGTGTGCTTTTTATCTATTCGTGTAATATTATATGTTATTATAATGTTATATTCATTGTGAAGCACTTTGTCAAACCCTCTGTTTTTAAACGGTGCTATAGAAATAAAGTGGATTGGATTGGGGTAAAACAAGACGAACAACTTCACTCATCCAAGGTATTAAATACATGTAGTGGAGTAAAAGTACACCATTTACCTCTGTACAATATATGTAAAATGAAAATACTTAAGTGAAGTACAAGAACCTCAAAATTGTACTTAAGGGCAGAACAACTCTTGTACCTGTATGTGCTGGATATCACATCTAACAGCCGAACGGGCTTCACACGGAAAACAAGCGTGAGACTTAAACATCAATAAACAAAAGTCAACAGAAAACAATAAAGATATTTAAACACCTGAAAACATGAATGAACCTTTATTTATACCCGTGTTTAAAATTCAGTTAATTACAAAAACTACAACAACAAGAAATAACCACACACACCGGCACCACGGTTACAATAAATAAAGCCATGCAAACATTTCTCATTTGTAAATTAAGATAACTACGATGTACAAATAAAATACAGTTATCTAAAAGCCCTCAGATTTGAACAATTGTTCTAAATTATTTGGTTTTAAATTAAATAGCAAAAAGGACAATAGATGTTTGCACGATAAATGTACATTTCCAAAATAAAAAATGCAGATAAAAGCCAAATGTGAATCTATCAAATACAATAGTGTCATTTAAAATCTAGAACTAATAAATGAACATACATTTTCAAATACTTTATATATATATTTTCTTATTCCTATTTCCATTCGTACTTCAATGTTCTCATATGTATTCCATTAGAGCCCCTAAGAGTCAAGAACAACTACTTTTTCCAACAAATAAATAATGAATCCATAGAAATGTAATAAGAGATATTTGCCGTTGAGAAGCAGCTGAGCCACATTACGCGACATCAATATAACGTCTATCAAACACTTGGAAGCACAAATACACTTGCGCGTGTGTGTAATGACAATTATTGTAGCTTTTATGTGATTTTACTGCAGCAGACTAAACTAAATACTCATCAGTGTAAAACAATAAATCTGCCATAAATCCATAAAGAAGCAGATAATTCCTCTTCAGGGGGATCGCGGCAGGTCGTCGGTTTGAATCCAGACGGTCGAAGAAAACCTCCTTATTAAATACAAATTAAATCATTTCTAGATATAAGAATACCTTTTTATTTATTTATGGATTATATTTACTTATTTTCAATATGTACCCAAAATAATGTTTACAAATTAAATATAGGTGATAACGTCTTATAATAACACAAATGAATATGTTGTTGCTTATTATTAATTATATAATAATTGTGCCAATTTTTATATTTTCTTTTTGTATTGATTGTTTTATTTTTTTAAAGAGTCCTCTCCTGCTGATGTTCAGGTGTATATCAGTATGTAGTGTCTCTACTTTAAAGAGTCCTCTCCTGCTGATGTCCAGGTGTATATCAGTATGTGGTGTCTCTACTTTAAAGAGTCCTCTCCTGCTGATGTTCAGGTGTATATCAGTATGTAGTGTCTCTACTTTAAAGAGTCCTCTCCTGCTGATGTCCAGCTGTATATCAGTATGTAGTGTCTCTACTTTAAAGAGTCCTCTCCTGCTGATGTTCAGGTGTATATCAGTACGTAGTGTCTCTACTTTAAAGAGTCCTCTCCTGCTGATGTTCAGCTGTATATCAGTATGTAGTGTCTCTACTTTAAAGAGTCCTCTCCTGCTGATGTTCAGGTGTATATCAGTATGTGGTGTCTCTACTTTAAAGAGTCCTCTCCTGCTGATGTTCAGCTGTATATCAGTATGTAGTGTCTCTACTTTAAAGAGTCCTCTCCTGCTGATGTTCAGGTGTATATCAGTACGTAGTGTCTCTACTTTAAAGAGTCCTCTCCTGCTGATGTTCAGCTGTAAATCAGTATGTAGTGTCTCTACTTTAAAGAGTCCTCTCCTGCTGATGTCCAGGTGTATATCAGTACGTAGTGTCTCTACTTTAAAGAGTCCTCTCCTGCTGATGTTCAGCTGTATATCAGTATGTAGTGTCTCTACTTTAAAGAGTCCTCTCCTGCTGATGTCCAGGTGTATATCAGTATGTAGTGTCTCTACTTTAAAGAGTCCTCTCCTGCTGATGTCCAGGTGTATATCAGTATGTGGTGTCTCTACTTTAAAGAGTCCTCTCCTGCTGATGTTCAGCTGTATATCAGTATGTAGTGTCTCTACTTTAAAGAGTCCTCTCCTGCTGATGTTCAGGTGTATATCAGTATGTAGTGTCTCTACTTTAAAGAGTCCTCTCCTGCTGATGTTCAGCTGTATATCAGTATGTAGTGTCTCTACTTTAAAGAGTCCTCTCCTGCTGATGTCCAGGTGTATATCAGTACGTAGTGTCTCTACTTTAAAGAGTCCTCTCCTGCTGATGTCCAGGTGTATATCAGTATGTAGAGTCTCTACTTTAAAGAGTCCTCTCCTCTCTGATTGGTTAGCAGGCCGGTTCTGTTGTGATTAGTAATCTGCTTAGAGATGTCTCGCCCCTTAGCCTATCACGTACAATGTGTTGGAGTTCTAGCCAATAGGAGCGTGAGTGATGTCACTGTTTTTCGGCAGTAACCAAAAGAGTATTTTTCTACGAGTAGAAAATTAATCTGCACTTATTCTGATAAAACTCTTGTGATAACTGCATTGAGTACTTTTAATATTTGAAGTACATTTGACTTATTTTACCTGCTTTCACAACTCCAATTCAGGACGTTTACTTGTTCACTGAGGAGTACTGCAGCGAAGGACCTACATATTTATCTTATGATTGTAACGCGTATTAATTTAGTATCGACAGCGTGATGTATCTATGACCTCCGACAACTGTGATATTATGGCGTTAATACGACGAGCCATGTGATGTTTTTCCCAACGTTCTGTTTAACATCCTCTTGTCCTCTTGTGTACCTCCAGCGTTTATGGACAATAATAAATATAAAACCCTGAGAACCTGTACGCAGCTTTTAAAAAGAAAAAAATCATTAACCTTTTACTGCCAGGCGAACATAAAGACACTCGTATCTTCCACTGCTCAGGAAGCGACGCAGATCTCAACGCTGATTCTAAGAGGACTAGTTTTACTGATCGTACAATATTTTATATTTTTAATTTCTCAAATGTATTATTTTTAAATCAATGGAAGGAACAGGTTAGCTGGCCGGCTCTGTCGTGATTGGTCAACCGCTTAGAGACGTCCCGCCCCTTAGCACGTACAATGTGTTCGAGCGCTTGCCAATAGGAACGCGAGTGTTACGCTGTGATGTCACTGTGTTACGGTTCTTATAATTATGTTACAGTAATATTTCCATTGGCTTCTGCAAAACGTCTGCTGAAGTGTCAAAATATACTAAATACATATTTAAATAAACGACACAGTAGAAAAATTAAAAAGGCCTTTTTGAGTTGTCCCTTTCCTGTAGCGTAACTCGCCTATTAATTAACTTCCCTGTTAAATGTCCTTTATTTCGTATTTAGATACAAAATATACAATATAATATATTTATATTTTGAAATGGTTTTATTAATTTTTTTAAATATAATTCAAAAGCCTTTGTTTTTTGGCTTTCTTTTTTATTTATGGATGAAAATAAATGTACAACTTAATAGCTTTTTTTGTGTACGACTGTATTTTCTCCATTATTAGGAATCATTTGACAAACTCTTGGAGATTAAATGCATTCCCGGCTCGCATGCGTTACCGTGGACAGGAGGACGAGAGGCGTTTGCGTCTCCTTCTCGCAGTCAAACGGTGTTAAAACTCACGCTGCATCTCTGAGGCACCCGGTCACACGTTGCAGGTGCAGTCTGGGTAAACAATGGCGGGAAAGAGATCCCCCCCCCCTCACACACATCGTTAGCATGCTTTAGGAGAATTAGCATTTTAGCTTGCAGCCGCTCGGGGTCGAGACCTTTGGCAGGAGTGAAGTAAGACACAGGTTAATAGGGCTGTTAAAATGTCACCCATGTTCATGTGAGAGGTCAAATCATGAGAGTATTACAAGGCAAACAGTGACACACACACACACGCACACACACACACACACATGCACACACACACACACACACACATTTAAGCAGCCTATCCCTTGTGTGCTATGTCGAAAATCGAATAGTTTATGTAAGTTTCCTATATGATTAGCTCACACACACACACACACACACACACACACACACACACACACACACACACACACATGAAAGCGGCCGCTGTGCTTCATCTGACTGACTGTCAGACTGACTGTGTGTCAGTACATTTATTTTAGTATTCCCTAAGTTGTTTATTCATTGTCTTTATTTTGCTATTTATTTTCCTTTGAGGGAAATAAATACTGAATATTGATTTTTCATAATGAATGAAATGCATGAAAAGAAATCAATTGATAAAATGAAGTGAATAAATAGGGAAACTAAAGCCAAGGACCTTTATTTATACAGCAGCTTTCAACACAAGGCAATTCAAAGTGTACTGAAATGAAAGACATTGAGATCATTAAGAAATAGTGCAGCGGAAACACTTTACAAAATAAAAAGTACTAAATATACATAAAACAAGCTGATATAGAATAACACAGGACATGAATAAAGTCACAGTGCAGTGTGAGGTATGACCAGGTCTCTAGACTGGATTCGAAAGGACCTGCAGGATTCTGGGAGTTTGTTCCAGATGTTTGGATAACTGAACTTCTCCAGGTTTATTTCTGGTTCTGGGGACCGAAAGCAGACCAGAAGACCTGAGAGTTCTAGATAGATCATAATGTAGCAGCAAATCAGAATAAACCATTCAATGCTTTATAAACCAGCAGCAGTATGAAGTCTCTGACAGGAAGCCAGTGTAAAGACCTCAGAACTGGACTGATCCTCTTTCTTAGTGTCAGTGAGGAACCAGTGTAGAGACTTCAGAACTGGACTGATCCACTTTCTTAGTGTTAGAGAGGAACCAGTGTAAAGACCTCAGAACTGGACTGATCCTCTTTCTTAGTGTCAGTGAGGAACCAGTGTAAAGACTTCAGAACTGGACTGATCCACTTTCTTAGTGTTAGAGAGGAACCAGTGTAGAGACCTCAGAACTGGACTGATCCTCTTTCTTAGTGTCAGTGAGGAACCAGTGTAGAGACTTCAGAACTGGACTGATCCTCTTTCTTAGTGTTAGAGAGGAACCAGTGTAAAGACTTCAGAACTGGACTGATCCACTTTCTTAGTGTTAGAGAGGAACCAGTGTAAAGACTTCAGAACTGGACTGATCCACTTTCTTAGTGTTAGTGAGGAACCAGTGTAAAGACCTCAGAACTGGACTGATCCTCTTTCTTAGTGTCAGAGAGGAACCAGTGTAAAGACCTCAGAACTGGACTGATCCTCTTTCTTAGTGTCAGTGAGGAACCAGTGTAAAGACCTCAGAACTGGACTGATCCTCTTTCTTAGTGTTAGAGAGGAACCAGTGTAAAGACCTCAGAACTGGACTGATCCACTTTCTTAGTGTCAGTGAGGAACCAGTGTAAAGACCTCAGAACTGGACTGATCCACTTTCTTAGTGTCAGTGAGGAACCAGTGTAGAGACTTCAGAACTGGACTGATCCTCTTTCTTAGTGTTAGAGAGGAACCAGTGTAAAGACTTCAGAACTGGACTGATCCACTTTCTTAGTGTTAGTGAGGAACCAGTGTAGAGACTTCAGAACTGGACTGATCCTCTTTCTTAGTGTTAGAGAGGAACCAGTGTAAAGACTTCAGAACTGGACTGATCCACTTTCTTAGTGTCAGTGAGGAACCAGTGTAAAGACCTCAGAACTGGACTGATCCTCTTTCTTAGTGTTAGAGAGGAACCAGTGTAAAGACTTCAGAACTGGACTGATCCTCTTTCTTAGTGTCAGAGAGGAACCAGTGTAAAGACTTCAGAACTGGACTGATCCTCTTTCTTAGTGTTAGAGAGGAACCAGTGTAAAGACTTCAGAACTGGACTGATCCTCTTTCTTAGTGTCAGTGAGGAACCAGTGTAAAGACTTCAGAACTGGACTGATCCTCTTTCTTAGTGTTAGTGAGGAACCAGTGTAAGACTTCAGAACTGGACTGATCCTCTTTCTTAGTGTTAGTGAGGAACCAGTGTAAAGACCTCAGAACTGGACTGATCCTCTTTCTTAGTGTCAGTGAGGAACCAGTGTAAAGACCTCAGAACTGGACTGATCCTCTTTCTTAGTGTTAGAGAGGAACCAGTGTAAAGACCTCAGAACTGGACTGATCCTCTTTCTTAGTGTCAGTGAGGAACCAGTGTAAAGACCTCAGAACTGGACTGATCCTCTTTCTTAGTGTTAGAGAGGAACCAGTGTAAAGACCTCAGAACTGGACTGATCCTCTTTCTTAGTGTCAGTGAGGAACCAGTGTAAAGACCTCAGAACTGGACTGATCCACTTTCTTAGTGTTAGAGAGGAACCAGTGTAAAGACCTCAGAACTGGACTGATCCTCTTTCTTAGTGTCAGTGAGGAACCAGTGTAAAGACCTCAGAACTGGACTGATCCACTTTCTTAGTGTTAGTGAGGAACCAGTGTAAAGACCTCAGAACTGGACTGATCCACTTTCTTAGTGTTAGAGAGGAACCAGTGTAAAGACCTCAGAACTGGACTGATCCACTTTCTTAGTGTCAGTGAGGAACCAGTGTAAAGACTTCAGAACTGGACTGATCCACTTTCTTAGTGTTAGAGAGGAACCAGTGTAAAGACCTCAGAACTGGACTGATCCTCTTTCTTAGTGTTAGTGAGGAACCAGTGTAAAGACCTCAGAACTGGACTGATCCACTTTCTTAGTGTTAGTGAGGAACCAGTGTAAAGACCTCAGAACTGGACTGATCCTCTTTCTTAGTGTTAGAGAGGAACCAGTGTAAAGACCTCAGAACTGGACTGATCCTCTTTCTTAGTGTCAGTGAGGAACCAGTGTAAAGACCTCAGAACTGGACTGATCCACTTTCTTAGTGTTAGAGAGGAACCAGTGTAAAGACCTCAGAACTGGACTGATCCTCTTTCTTAGTGTCAGTGAGGAACCAGTGTAAAGACCTCAGAACTGGACTGATCCACTTTCTTAGTGTTAGTGAGGAACCAGTGTAAAGACCTCAGAACTGGACTGATCCACTTTCTTAGTGTTAGAGAGGAACCAGTGTAAAGACCTCAGAACTGGACTGATCCACTTTCTTAGTGTCAGTGAGGAACCAGTGTAAGACCTCAGAACTGGACTGATCCTCTTTCTTAGTGTTAGAGAGGAACCAGTGTAAAGACCTCAGAACTGGACTGATCCTCTTTCTTAGTGTCAGTGAGGAACCAGTGTAAAGACCTCAGAACTGGACTGATCCTCTTTCTTAGTGTTAGAGAGGAACCAGTGTAAAGACCTCAGAACTGGACTGATCCTCTTTCTTAGTGTCAGTGAGGAACCAGTGTAAAGACCTCAGAACTGGACTGATCCACTTTCTTAGTGTTAGAGAGGAACCAGTGTAAAGACCTCAGAACTGGACTGATCCTCTTTCTTAGTGTCAGTGAGGAACCAGTGTAAAGACCTCAGAACTGGACTGATCCACTTTCTTAGTGTTAGTGAGGAACCAGTGTAAAGACCTCAGAACTGGACTGATCCACTTTCTTAGTGTTAGAGAGGAACCAGTGTAAAGACCTCAGAACTGGACTGATCCACTTTCTTAGTGTCAGTGAGGAACCAGTGTAAAGACTTCAGAACTGGACTGATCCACTTTCTTAGTGTTAGTGAGGAACCAGTGTAAAGACCTCAGAACTGGACTGATCCTCTTTCTTAGTGTCAGTGAGGAACCAGTGTAAAGACCTCAGAACTGGACTGATCCTCTTTCTTAGTGTTAGAGAGGAACCAGTGTAAAGACCTCAGAACTGGACTGATCCACTTTCTTAGTGTTAGTGAGGAACCAGTGTAAAGACCTCAGAACTGGACTGATCCACTTTCTTAGTGTTAGAGAGGAACCAGTGTAAAGACCTCAGAACTGGACTGATCCACTTTCTTAGTGTCAGTGAGGAACCAGTGTAAAGACTTCAGAACTGGACTGATCCACTTTCTTAGTGTTAGTGAGGAACCAGTGTAAAGACCTCAGAACTGGACTGATCCTCTTTCTTAGTGTCAGTGAGGAACCAGTGTAAAGACCTCAGAACTGGACTGATCCTCTTTCTTAGTGTTAGAGAGGAACCAGTGTAAAGACCTCAGAACTGGACTGATCCTCTTTCTTAGTGTCAGTGAGGAACCAGTGTAAAGACCTCAGAACTGGACTGATCCACTTTCTTAGTGTTAGAGAGGAACCAGTGTAAAGACCTCAGAACTGGACTGATCCTTTTTCTTAGTGTCAGTGAGGAACCAGTGTAAAGACCTCAGAACTGGACTGATCCACTTTCTTAGTGTTAGTGAGGAACCAGTGTAAAGACCTCAGAACTGGACTGATCCACTTTCTTAGTGTTAGAGAGGAACCAGTGTAAAGACCTCAGAACTGGACTGATCCACTTTCTTAGTGTCAGTGAGGAACCAGTGTAAAGACCTCAGAACTGGACTGATCCACTTTCTTAGTGTTAGAGAGGAACCAGTGTAAAGACCTCAGAACTGGACTGATCCTTTTTCTTAGTGTCAGTGAGGAACCAGTGTAAAGACCTCAGAACTGGACTGATCCACTTTCTTAGTGTTAGTGAGGAACCAGTGTAAAGACCTCAGAACTGGACTGATCCACTTTCTTAGTGTTAGAGAGGAACCAGTGTAAAGACCTCAGAACTGGACTGATCCACTTTCTTAGTGTTAGTGAGGAACCAGTGTAAAGACCTCAGAACTGGACTGATCCACTTTCTTAGTGTTAGTGAGGAACCAGTGTAGAGACCTCAGAACTGGACTGATTCTCTTTCTTAGTGTTAGAGAGGAACCAGTGTAAAGACCTCAGAACTGGACTGATCCTCTTTCTTAGTGTCAGTGAGGAACCAGTGTAAAGACCTCAGAACTGGACTGATCCTCTTTCTTAGTGTTAGAGAGGAACCAGTGTAAAGACCTCAGAACTGGACTGATCCTCTTTCTTAGTGTCAGTGAGGAACCAGTGTAAAGACCTCAGAACTGGACTGATCCACTTTCTTAGTGTTAGAGAGGAACCAGTGTAAAGACCTCAGAACTGGACTGATCCTCTTTCTTAGTGTCAGTGAGGAACCAGTGTAAAGACCTCAGAACTGGACTGATCCACTTTCTTAGTGTTAGTGAGGAACCAGTGTAAAGACCTCAGAACTGGACTGATCCACTTTCTTAGTGTTAGAGAGGAACCAGTGTAAAGACCTCAGAACTGGACTGATCCACTTTCTTAGTGTCAGTGAGGAACCAGTGTAAAGACTTCAGAACTGGACTGATCCACTTTCTTAGTGTTAGAGAGGAACCAGTGTAAAGACCTCAGAACTGGACTGATCCACTTTCTTAGTGTTAGTGAGGAACCAGTGTAAAGACCTCAGAACTGGACTGATCCACTTTCTTAGTGTTAGAGAGGAACCAGTGTAAAGACCTCAGAACTGGACTGATCCACTTTCTTAGTTTTAGTGAGGACTCGAGGAGCAGCTTTCTAATAGATGTTTTAGTGAGACCTGTAAAGACACCATTATCGAGTCTACTGAAGATAAAGGCATGGAGAAGTGTTTCCCAATACTGAAGTTAATGAATAAAGAAGGAAATATTCATTTTTCTCACATTTTACCAGCAATGAATAACTCAATGTATTAATGTTTTCGTGGCATGTTGATTCCTTATCTAGTGATTTATTTATTCAGCTTACTCCATAAACATGAAACTTCCACAAAAACGTAACTTTTATTTCTGCTTTTTAAACAGATTTTTTTTCCTGCTTCTTTTTGTTTGCAGCCTCCAGATATAAATATATAACTTCATTGGGGTCATAACGAGGACGCCAGCGTCACATACAACTGAAATGTAGGTGACTTAGTTTTACTTTTGCATCAGTTAACGATTGACTGAGTCTGAACAGAGCTGAAACACTGAAAAGCAGATACTTCCTTATTCAATTAATTAAATAATAAATAAATGAAACAAAAAAATTGTAAATATAAAATGTGTCAATGAGATACAACTGACTACATACTGATATACACCTGAACATCAGCAGGAGAGGACTCTTTAAAGTAGAGACACTACATACTGATATACACCTGAACATCAGCAGGAGAGGACTCTTTAAAGTAGAGACACTACATACTGATATACACCTGAACATCAGCAGGAGAGGACTCTTTAAAGTAGAGACACTACATACTGATATACACCTGAACATCAGCAGGAGAGGACTCTTTAAAGTAGAGACACCACATACTGATATACACCTGAACATCAGCAGGAGAGGACTCTTTAAAGTAGAGACACTACATACTGATATACACCTGAACATCAGCAGGAGAGGACTCTTTAAAGTAGAGACACTACATACTGATATACACCTGAACATCAGCAGGAGAGGACTCTTTAAAGTAGAGACACTACATACTGATATCCACCTGAACATCAGCAGGAGAGGACTCTTTAAAGTAGAGACACTACGTACTGATATACACCTGAACATCAGCAGGAGAGGACTCTTTAAAGTAGAGACACTACATACTGATATCCACCTGAACATCAGCAGGAGAGGACTCTTTAAAGTAGAGGCACTACATTATGATATACACCTGATCATCAGCAGGAGAGCACTCTTTAAAGTAGAGACACTACATACTGATATACACCTGAACATCAGCAGGAGAGGACTCTTTAAAGTAGAGACACTACACACTGATATACACCTGAACATCAGCAGGAGAGGACTCTTTAAAGTAGAGACACTACATACTGATATACACCTGAACATCAGCAGGAGAGGACTCTTTAAAGTAGAGACACTACATACTGATATACACCTGAACATCAGCAGGAGAGGACTCTTTAAAGTAGAGACACTACATACTGATATACACCTGAACATCAGCAGGAGAGGACTCTTTAAAGTAGAGACACTACATACTGATATACATCTGATCATCAGCAGGAGAGGACTCTTTAAAGTAGAGACACTACATACTGATATACACCTGAACATCAGCAGGAGAGGACTCTTTAAAGTAGAGACACTACATACTGATATACACCTGAACATCAGCAGGAGAGGACTCTTTAAAGTAGAGACACTACATACTGATATACACCTGAACATCAGCAGGAGAGGACTCTTTAAAGTAGAGACACTACATACTGTTATACACCTGAACATCAGCAGGAGAGGACTCTTTAAAGTAGAGACACTACATACTGATTTACACCTGAACGTCAGCAGGAGAGGACTCTTTAAAGTAGAGACACTACATACTGATATACACCTGAACGTCAGCAGGAGAGGACTCTTTAAAGTAGAGACACTACATACTGATATACACCTGAACGTCAGCAGGAGAGGACTCTTTAAAGTAGAGACACTACATACTGATATACACCTGAACATCAGCAGGAGAGGACTCTTTAAAGTAGAGACACTACATACTGATATACACCTGAACATCAGCAGGAGAGGACTCTTTAAAGTAGAGACACTACATACTGATATACACCTGAACGTCAGCAGGAGAGGACTCTTTAAAGTAGAGACACTACATACTGATATACACCTGAACGTCAGCAGGAGAGGACTCTTTAAAGTAGAGACACTACATACTGATATACACCTGAACATCAGCAGGAGAGGACTCTTTAAAGTAGAGACACTACATACTGATATACACCTGAACGTCAGCAGGAGAGGACTCTTTAAAGTAGAGACACTACATACTGATATACACCTGAACGTCAGCAGGAGAGGACTCTTTAAAGTAGAGACACTACATACTGATATACACCTGAACGTCAGCAGGAGAGGACTCTTTAAAGTAGAGACACTACATACTGATATACACCTGAACATCAGCAGGAGAGGACTCTTTAAAGTAGAGACACTACATACTGATATACACCTGAACGTCAGCAGGAGAGGACTCTTTAAAGTAGAGACACTACATACTGATATACACCTGAACGTCAGCAGGAGAGGACTCTTTAAAGTAGAGACACTACATACTGATATACACCTGAACGTCAGCAGGAGAGGACTCTTTAAAGTAGAAACACTACATATTGATATACACCTGAACATCAGCAGGAAAGGACTCTTTAAAGTAGAGACACTACATACTGATATACACCTGAACATCAGCAGGAGAGGACTCTTTAAAGTAGAGACACTACATACTGATATACACCTGAACGTCAGCAGGAGAGGACTCTTTAAAGTAGAGACACTACATACTGATATACACCTGAACGTCAGCAGGAGAGGACTCTTTAAAGTAGAGACACTACATACTGATATACACCTGAACGTCAGCAGGAGAGGACTCTTTAAAGTAGAGACACTACATACTGATATACACCTGAACATCAGCAGGAGAGGACTCTTTAAAGTAGAGACACTACATACTGATATACACCTGAACATCAGCAGGAGAGGACTCTTTAAAGTAGAGACACTACATACTGATATACACCTGAACATCAGCAGGAGAGGACATTGGATAAACCGGCATCACAGAAATCCAGATAAAGTACATATGTGGTAGAAACTTGGTGGCAGAGGTCTTTATTTTCAAACTGATTTCTCCTCCAGGAGAACTATGCCAAGGTTCACGAGGGATTAACGGTCTGGAAATGTAATGCCAGAGCCCAGTGCCTTTAAGTCAATCGCTAAATATGAAAATCAATCCTCAAACACGCTTTACAGGGACCTACAGAACTAAGATGGAGACATCCATGTCCTCTCTGTCTTCTGTTCTTCTGCACAACAAGGAGAAGACCAACGTGAACTTGGAGAGGGATCAGGATTCTGACGTGTCGAAACTTCCGACATGATCACCGGGACGAAGGTTAATGAGGGGGAAAGGTAAGGCGCGCACACACACACACACACACACACACACACACACACACATACCATGTATACATCACTTCAGGGGACATTACATTGACCTACATGCATTTCCTGGAGACTTATCCTAACCTTAACCCTAACCAACACTTCCATAACCCTTACCAAGTCTTCACCCTAAAAGTAATGATCCCCCTTATGGGGACCTCCAATGTGTCCCCATAAGGGAGGCGAGTCCCCACATGTGACTATGTAAACAGATGTAGGTCCCCACAAGTATAGTAATGCTAGTCTTACACACACACACACACACACCATCATTCAACCTGCACTTGTAAACTGAAGCTAAGCAGGTCAGAGCTGCAGAAAGTATTATTATTATTATTGTATTTATTTTTGAATTATTGTCTAAATGATTATAATGTTTCACTATTATGATTAGATATTTTTATAAAATGTAATTTATTTGTTGTCATCCATTTATTGTCCAAGGAGCCAATCGGTATGTTTCTCTCAGACGTCTCAGTCCGAACATGACGTGGTGAAAATATGAGACTTCACAAAGAAACTTATTCCTTTCTGTTTGTTGTCTTTATAATCTTTACTTTGCCCGTTTTCCCAATTGTGACATTGAAGTCCAATCAAATCAATTTCGCCGTGTGATTTTGGATTATTGTAGAAATCAAACGTTTATGATACTTTCACGCTTAGTTCAGCAGGATAATCTCCACATCACTTCCTGTGAGGGAACACAGGGATGTGTGTGTGTGTGTGTGTGTGTGTGTGTGTGTGTGTGTGTGTGTGTGTGTGTGTGTGTGTGTGTGTGTGTGTGTGTGTGTGTGTGTGTGTGTGTGTGTGTGTGTGTGTGTGTGTGTGTGTGTGTGTGTGTGTGTGTGTGTGTGTGTGTGTGTGTGTGTGTGTGTGTGTGTGTGTGTGTGTGTGTGTGTGTGTGTGTGTGTGTGTGTGTGTGTGTGTGTGTGTGTGTCTGTGTATGATCTGTCTGACTGATAGACAGAAATCACCGCCGCTGTAAAAATTACTTATTTTCTTTACAGACAAAAGAAATAAGAAACACAGCATTTTATATCATATTTTTTTATATTATATGACATGATATTAACTTACATGATGTTTTAATTAATTGTATTAAATTACACTATATTATATTATGTTATATTAAATTATATTATGGACAATTATATGATGTTATATTACATTGTATTATATTATGTTATATTAGAGTACATTATATTATGTTATATTAAAGTACATTATATTATGTTATATACAAATATATTAAATTACATTATATGATATTAAATTATATTTTGTTATATTCAATTATATTCAATTATATTTTGTTATATTCAATTATATTAAATTATATTTTGTTATATTCAATTATATTCAATTATATTCAATTATATTATATAATATTAAATGCACTTATTATATTATTTTATTTTCCTCACGGCGTGTGTGTCATGCCTTCTCTCAGCAGCTCTCCGTGGACAGCTCATGTTTTCGGGGGATGCCGGTAGTCTTCAGTATTATCTCCTCTTTACAGCGACTACCGTTCCTGCACTGCTCCTTTACAACTCCTCTGTTTATCCACAATCAATGTGGCCAATACAGGGGCGTATTAGGGGCTGTAAGTCTATTGTAAATGAAAGTTTATGGTAAAATGGCCCATAAACGCTCGGCTGTATAAGTCTGCAGCGCGAGACGATTCTCACAGTTCATGGACGCCGGCGAGAGGCGAGTCTGCTGTCTCTCCTTCAGTTTGCTCGAAATATTTGAAGAGAGCTGATGCCGTGAACGCGTTTGATCGGCAACAATTAAGGAGAATTTTAATCCAAGCGAAGGACGCGTTAAATGTCACCGTGTTTGATTTCCTGCCTGCGCGCTGTTTTGATTATTATTCTGTCTTTAAGTCGAACGCAGCACGGAGGGTTTTTTTGTAAAGTCGTAACTGCAGATTAAGGACGTCCACCATTTTGTTTTGGAGAGGAAATGTGCCCTGAAATGGCCACCATCGTGACGCGTGTGTCTGTGTGTGTGTGTGTGTGTGTGTGTGTGTGTGTGTGTGTGTGTGTGTGTGTGTGTGTGTGTGTGTGTGTGTGTGTGTGTGTGTGTGTGTGTGTGTGTGTGTGTGTGTGTGTGTGTGTGTGTGTGTGTGTGTGTGTGTGTGTGTGTGTGTGTGTGTGTGTGTGTGTGTGTGTGTGTGTGTAAAAGTTAAAGTTATAAGAACTTATAGTTAGATTTAGTTTTAGATGCACGTTCTTCTGCTCGACGTTGTGCAGTTTTCTGCCGGCTGAACATCTGACCCGGAGATAAGAGGCGAGGAAGTCGTTCCTCATTTCCACTGAGCAGAAACGCCGTCATAAAACCGGCGATGTTAATGCATGAACAACAAGAACATCACAATTCATGTCAGTGTTTTTCGCCAGGTTTGCTTTTGGTCAACCATCTTATTCACTTTCTTGCATCCATTCGATTTTTTTTATTATTTGGGATGAAATTAAAAGAAATTAAAGAAAAGGTTACAAAAAAGAATGAATTCCAAAAAGGTACAAATATGATATAAATATGAATAATTTCATTAATATTTATTATTTGCGCAGAGCATTGAAGAAAAGGTAAAACACCGGCCGCCTCTTCGCTCTGCGTCCCTTATCGTGAAAAACTGATCATTCAAAATGTACTAATACAGAGTTGAAAAGGAACCACGACCTACGACCTTTTGAATCTGGATGAGAAGAACTGTTCTCACGCTTCAGACCCATCGCTGCTGTCTTCTGTCCCGACTGCAGTTTCCCCTCAACCTTATCAAACTAGATGTGTGTCTCTGGAGGTGAGTCCTATCAGAGCTCATCACGCCTCCTCAACAAACATGTCTGCGTCTCTGTGGTGAAGAAACCTCTTTTACTGCCCCCCCCCCCCCCCCCCAATAAACTTTATGGCTCCGAAGAGGCCGAGCGGCTCTCATTACGCTTGTTTACCCAAAAATGAGACACGGACACGGCCGTTGCTACTCACAACGTGGACCCTGTCTTTGTCCTGCTTTTGAAATATAAATGTGTATTTCCACTTTCAGAAGCTGTGTCTTCTGTGCTTCAGTCCGGGCCGGGCCGGAGCCCTGAGGCGAGGGCCGACTGCGGTCATCTCCTCAGGTGGAGACATTTCTAATTAAAGATGTTGAACTATCTGGTTAAAAATATTAGATTTCAGGCCGAGGGGACGTCCCATCAGAGCAGGAAGAGACGGTGGACAAAATGAGAGAAGACAAATGGGAAAAATGCTGTGTGCGTCACTCTTTAGTGTCCCCTGGTCTACAGCTGTGTGCGTCACTCTTTAGTGTCCCCTGGTCTCCAGCTGTGTGCGTCACTCTTTAGTGTCCCCTGGTCTCCCAGCTGTGTGTGTCACTCTTTAGTGTCCCCTGGTCTTCAGCTGTGTACGTCACTCTTTAGTGTCCCCTGGTCTTCAGCTGTGTACGTCACTCTTTAGTGTCCCCTGGTCTCCAGCTGTGTGCGTCACTCTTTAGTGTCCCCTGGTCTCCCAGCTGTGTGCGTCACTCTTTAGTGTCCCCTGGTCTCCAGCTGTGTGCGTCACTCTTTAGTGTCCCCTGGTCTCCCAGCTGTGTGCGTCACTCTTTAGTGTCCCCTGGTCTCCCAGCTGTGTGCCTCACTCTTTAGTGTCCCCTGGTCTCCCAGCTGTGTGCGTCACTCTTTAGTGTCCCCTGGTCTCCCAGCTGTGTGCCTCACTCTTTAGTGTCCCCTGGTCTCCCAGCTGTGTGCGTCACTCTTTACTGTCCCCTGGTCTCCCAGCTGTGTGCGTCACTCTTTAGTGTCCCCTGGTCTCCAGCTGTGTGCAGTTTTGAGCTTCTTCAGCGCTTGGTCTGTCATTTTGACAGATTAGAACACAACTCGGAGCTATTGTCTAGTCTTGGTTTTTTTTGACCTCGTTGTTTAACCGGCTTTAGCAATCGCAAAATGTCACGGCAGCTGATCGTCCGAAGCTTTTTTAATAAGCCCAGTGATCGTGATGGTGTGGATAAACGAGGTGGAGGATGAAGGAAAAGCCAGTAAGACTCAAACTGACAGCGTTCAGCCGGCGGCAGAGGGGCGAGCAAGTGGCAAGGAGTTGAAGCGGGAGTACCGGGTTCAGTGGGAGCAAGAGTTTAGTGGCTGAGGAGGGAAGGTGGCAGAATGTTCTGCGACACCTGAAGAGAAGATGAGACGAGTAACGGATTTGTCCGAGGGCACGGCGATGCAGAGATCAGCGTTCAGGCGACAGCAGGTCAATTGAGTTGTTCTTGTAAATGTTTTGTTCATATTCTGATTGTAATCGTCTCGTTTAAAACGATGGCATTGTTCATATTTGCCTGTTTAGACACAATGGTCATGGTGTTGTTAGCCCCCTCTGCTGTCTGTCAGGAACAGATAAATCATTCATGTTCGTGTTCACATGAACAGTGACACACGGTCGTGTCTCTGTGCATCTTTTTGTTTCTCCATGCCCTTAAAGGTTCTGTATGAATCATTAAAACATGAATGAATGAACATTTGCTGCTCAGTACCCAAACATAAATATGAAATATGTCTCATCTCATTATTAAAACATGAAAAATAAAATGACGGGTAATAATGGATTATGACGGAAATGTTACGATCCTGTCCGTCATTTTGAATGAAAAAGTCTAACGCAACCACTGGTGTGTATATATATATATATATATATACAGTGCAATAATTATTTCATGCTAAATGACGCTCTGTTGGATATCACTAGATCCTATTACAGCGTAATATAAGTACATAACGATTGATGTGGACATTAGCATAATTACTAGCTAGCTGCTAGCTGCTAACTGCCGCCTCGTTAATATCAAATCCATCATAAACAATCCATTACCATGCTGTCATGAACGCACGGTGCTGTTACGTGTACGCAAATTGACGTGCTTGATGTGAATGAGCATTTTGGTTAAAGTTGCGCATGCGCTATGAGCGCACATACGGGTACTTCTCAGGCATGCTGGGTAATCTGTGACGTTTCACTCTCTCAAAAGTCGCCAATGAGCAGCTCTCATAGGACTGAATGAGGCACCGCCCCCACGCTGTATCCAGTTCTTATTATACATCCATGCTCAAACCCCTCTTTTGAAGCCCTGTTAGAGAAACGCAGATTTTGGGTCCTTAGCTTAAAAAAATAAATAAGAGGAGGCGGAGCTAATGCCTGATCAGAATTCTACCGGAGATAAAGTTACATTCTGCTGTGATAAAACGCCATCCTGTTCTAAACCACATCAAGGATTATCTCTGAAACAGCATGGAGCTCAAATGCTTTTCCTCTCTCACGTTTATCACCAGGTGAGTTCCTTTCTTTATTTCCTGCTTTTTAAACACGTGCTCTCCAGCACAGGTTAGCTCTGAGTGTTAGCGAGGCTAATGTAAACAAAGACGAGATTACGTCCAAAACACGTCAGGCATTGTTTCTGATAGCAACACTCTGAGGGTCCGCCGCCGATTTGACGTCAGATCGGCAGCAAATCTGTATCCGCTCGTTGTTCCCCGTTTTTAGAGATTTGGGTACGAAGGAAAAGAGAGGGTTTTATTTTCTGACGCTGCGTGAGTTCCCCGACGCACCGGGGACACATGTGTCTAAAAGACATCTCAAAGTGCATTCTGCATGATAGGTCGCCTTTAAGTAAAGTCTTCCTTTCAGTTTGAGTGTAACTGATCCGAGGTCAGAGCTTCAGATGAATATGATATAAATAAGAGTGTGAACATGTGAACCTGGTAGCTCTAAGGTGTCTGACTTATCTTTTATGGTTTCAGGCCCACGGCCATCAATCCTCTCTCTGCCACATATTGCAGCTTATCAGAGCGAATGAAGTGGGTTTGGGAGTGTCTGCTGAACTTCATTAAGCGACGCTCCTCTTGTATTATATAAACTTCCTGAGACTCAGGTGAAGTCTAAGGTTAGGGTAAAACAGATCTAAAGGCTGACCCCATTGGACGAGGGCAGAAACAACCCTCTAAATATTACGTTCAATTTCACTGCATCTTTTCCAAGACCTCTGTGCTCCAGCTTTGAGGTCAAGTGTAGTGTAATCTGTAATCAACTAAAATATGACTTTAACTAAAACATACTTTGTGAAAGTCTTTCTCTGTGGTTCAAAGCAGGTCTGATAAACTGTCTTCGATCCAAGAGGACACACCTTCTCTTCCCGCCAGTTTTGGTTTCCTCTCGTCCTCGTCATTCAACAGCTGGCTCAAACGTGAATGTTCAATCAACTCAAAACTGAAAATAAAACCATTTAAATATCCGGATCTAGTCTCGTTGTCTTTGTAACGTATTCTTTCCAACTATGGTTTGTTTTTTTTGTAAATGCTTCCAAATGAATCTCATTTTGAAAAGTGGATAAAACTAAAACTGCTTTTTCACTTTTTATGGAGTTTCGTTATTGGATGATGTTGTGTTACCAGTTTAGGTCTTTAGTTAAGGCCTCAAGTTCAAAATGGCTGTATATTCACAATCAACACACACACACACACACACACACACACACACACACACACACACACACTGCTGATAGTCTCTATCAGTGTTGAGATAGGACTGTTGTTGGAGGCGTAGTGGGCCCAGAAGGACAAAGGTCTGAGTGAGGACACACATACACCTACACCTACACACACACACACACACACACACACACACACACACACGGCAGATAGCAGTATCCTGTGCTCTGTTTGCCCACTGTTCCTCTTCGCCCTTTGGTCACCACACCTCAACTGCTTCATCATTTAGTGTGTGTGTGTGTGTGTGTGTGTGTGTGTGTGTGTGTGTGTGTGTGTGTGTGTGTGTGTGTGTGTGTGTGTGTGTGTGTGTGTGTGTGTGTGTGTGTGTGTGTGTGTGTGTGTGTGTGTGTGTGTGTGTGTGTGTGTGTGTGTGTGTGTGTGTGTGTGTGTGTGTGTGTGTGGTGTGTGTGTGTGTGTGTGTGTGTGTGTGTGGTGTGTGTGTGTGTGTGTGCTGTGTGTGTGTGTGTGTGTGGTGTGTGTTCTCCTCTTTATGACTTTCTGTATTCTTTAGGTTACTTGTTGTACACTTTCATGTGGAAAACATATTGTAAATTGTATCCAAATAAATTGTGTTTGTTTTATTCATTACAAGTTAGTTGAACTTAAAAAATAAAAAAACGTTATTCATCAACAACTTTTCCAGACATTTCTAAATGTTCAAGAAGTTCTGAATTGTTTTTAAAGTTCTGACTTTTTTCTCAAAATGCTCTCTTCTTTGCTTGATTTCAGATTTTTCTTTAAATTAGAATTTTTCAAAAAATCCTCACTTTTAAAAAAAAAAAGATTTTCAAAAAATTCTCATTTTTTTCTAAAGATTCAGAATTTTTCTAAAAATACTCGACTAAAAATAAAAAGCACTTTTGGTCAGATCTCAATAAAATGTTTGACACGTGGCCATTATTCTTTTCCGTATGTGTAAAACATAAACCCACCCCCACACATTTTTTTAGAAGAAATCAGACACGATGGAAATATGCTGTTTGTCTTTTAATACGTTAAATTAAGTCACCGTTGTTGCTCTGTTATAGTGTCACATTCAGTTATCCTGTACACTTATTATTATTAAAACAGCTTTTGGTTTGTAAATAAAATGTGGGTCCGTGACTTCATATATAAGTTGTATCCAACATGTTTTCACTTTACCTCACACTCATCAAGTTAAACCCGCTTAAAATGTAGAAAAATTACATTAAGAATATACAAATCTGATGTATTGATCACAATCATTTACAAGACATTGTGGCACATAAAGAAAACAAACCAACTTCAGGAGAATTTGCCAGCGGTGGAAGAAATAATAATAAGTTTCCTGCAGTTAAATTACTTATAGCATACTTTTAGAATACTCCCCTGAATCTCATGCATTTAAAACCTTACTAACGAACAGTATGGCCGCTTTCACACCAAGTACCTTGCCGTACTTAAGGCCCGGACACACCAAGCTGACACCGAAGAACTCACACAGACGGACCCGACTGTTGTTTTCTCTCGCGTCTCTGCGTCTTGGCCGACAGTCGCACTGGAACACACCGCAAAGACTTCAGCCGACGGCCAAGAAGCACGTACGAACTGCGCATGCGTGAGTGGCAATAACTCTCCTTACCAGCAGGCGGTGGTAGTGTGTATTCGTCATTCAAAAGAGGCAACAAGAAGACAGACTGCGTGATAACCGAGAGAAGAAGAACAGACTGTGATATAAACAAACAACAAATAGCGTGTGCTTCCATGTTCCCTCTACAGCGAGAAGCTCACGGGGCTTTCCCGAACCTGAGTCGAGAGCTGGAGTTCAATGAAATCTCAGATTGGCCTTCTTAATAGTTTGTTTGGGTCCCTCACTTCCGTTTCGCTTCTCATGCACTGATTCGCTAGCTGAACAGCCAATCAGAGTGATTTATTTGACTGACAGCCTTTGGCCGATTGCCTACCGATTCACCATGTCGAATCGGTAGGTTTTCGGCCAAAAAGGTGTCGGCACGCCCGAAAAGACACGACGGTGCGGGACACACCAATCTGAGTAGGGCGACAGGACGCTCATCGTCGGCCTGACATCCATCGACGGCCAAAATCGGCTTGGGGTGTTCGGGGCTTTAGTTCCCAGCACTTAGTTCCCAGCACTTAGTACCCAGCACTTAGTTCCCAGCACTTAGTACCCCCATAGAACTAAATTCAGATCGCGTTCACACCGGAATAAGTTCCTGAGGGAGGATTAGGCAGATGAAGCCGCTGACGTCACTTCTTCTTCTTCTGCTTTGGGTTTACTGGCAGGCTGCAAACCACTTCACGGCGTATACTGCCGCCCAAAGTCCCCGGCCGGAAGTCCCCGGAGTTGGGGAAGGCTTCAGTAGAAGCTGCTGGGACTCCCAGCAGCTTCTACTGAAGCCTTCCGAGTAAATCGCCAGAACGCTAATGCTAATAATGCTAATGCCAGCAAATACAATGGCGGCTTAAAAAAACGTTTCAGAGTTTTACGGGGCGTGGTTTGCAATTCGCCCAGCCAATCGAAATTGGTACTTTTTTCTCCCCGGGATAGTCCCACCTCTCTAGCAGGGACTAAACATGGGGGTAAAGGTTCTCTTTTTGGTGTGAACGCAAAACTCCAGGCACTAACGGAACTAAACGGGAAAAGTACTCCGGTGTGAAAGCGCCATATGTATAAGAAATATGGAATGAAAGTCTTGATTGAAGTAAAACAGAAGTGGTTAAGTACAAGCACCTCACGTTTGTAATGACTTGATATGTTGAGAGGCACAGATGCCCTTTTTCTGGAAATAAGGTATTCCTACTGAGCGAATGGAAATGACTATATTTCATATTTTTTGACTCCAGCTATTTTTGTAAATGCTTCCAGTGTTAATAATTAAAGGCAGAACAAAACCCTGTATTATGCGTTTCTATGTCCAGTAACATTCAGGAGGTTAACTGTCCCTGTTCTTCACAGGACCATAAACACTGTCACTGGAGTTGAACTATGCGTCCTTTCAGGTGGAGAAAACATCATTTAAAAGCAACACGAAACTTTTCTTTGAAATGCATCATCAAGAAACAACAAACACTTGAAAACGTGATTTACCCTGAAAATCCTCTTTTTTTAAGTAGCTTTAAAGTTAAAAACAAACACATGTCCCACACTGTCGAACAGTATCATATATATTCCGCATGCAGCTCTTCATTGAAGCTAATTATGTTGACATCGAGCGGCGAATTCTCAGAGAACAGATTGCAGACGCTGATAGTCTATATCTGGCAAAAACCATTCACGTTTTTTGGTTGAGTTTTCCCTTCTTTGCATCTGATTGCGATGATAAACGCGCTAAAGTATAAAGGTTCTTTCCATGCAGAACAATGGCAGAGACAGATAAAGAAAAGTGACATTTTTAGACCAACGAGGTGCAAAAGCATTCCTCACGACTTCATACGAGGAATTTAAACGAGACATTATTTGGGTGGTATTAAAGGCACAGGAGGAGCTGGCTGACTTTGCAGTTAGTTTCTTCTTTGGTTCAGTTGGTGCGAAAAGGCTTTTCAATCCTTGACTGGTTTTTAAAATGGAAATATTCGACATCTTGGGGAAATTCGGCATCTCCACGAGGAATACAAATGTGAAGAAAGCTTGGACAAGCAACTCTCAACTCAAACTGTGTTCCTATTTCAACTTGTTTCCTGTTGCAGAAGAGTCTTTTTGCATTTAGCTGTCGATGTGCAACCAAACCTCCTGAAATCCCAGCAAGCGAACGTCTGATCACTTTTACAAACTATCTGCAACAGTCAGATGGTAGAAGGAGCTTTGGCTTTACGAAGAAGGGCGGAGAAAGAGAAAAACATGGCAGGAGGCGGGACGGGATGCAAAGCGTTCCTCACTTCTTTGGGGAGAGTATCTCAGTCCAGATCCCCGATATGAGCGTCCACTAAAAGGTTTCCTCAGTATTCCTCTTTGATGTTCAGAGCCAGCGAGGAGGGCGACACCAGCCCGTTGCTACCACTGCTGCTCGTCACCATGGAGACGCTGTTTCCGCCGTTTCCGTGGAGAACACCACCGCTCCCATTGGCTGGAGGCGTGGCGGAGGAAGAGGAGGCCGGCTGCTGGAGCTTCTTCTTGGTGATTTTACGCTCTTTAGCCCGGCGGTTCTGGAACCAGATCTTCACCTGGAGCAACAACAACAAAAAGGTGTTTTTATTTTTGCAATGCAATCTGAAGACATCTTTTTTTAAATACATGTTTCAAGATTCTAGGCTTTTATTGTCATGCGTACAGAGCTGCAGTGTAGTTATGTCGATGGAAATCCGAGGTCACAGGCTCCTCCAACAGAGCAACACAATCAAACAGTAGATTAAATAACATAGAACATAAGAGTCTATACAAGTGATACATCATGTGTAAGTTTCAAACAGATGAATGTTATGGATGTTCTTAGTTCAGGTGTTTAACAGTCTTATGGCCTGTGAGATGAAATGGTTTTCTAAATGGAGATTGGCTAAGCTAACGTTGTATATGCTCCGACCGTCCACACTCACAACAACGGCCTACAGACATAAATAAACCAGCGACTGTATTCTCCATGACACAGGCAGTCTGTGGTTTGGACTGGTTTCACTTGTGTCTAGTTTCTGAACAGATATGAGGAGCTGTGAGCTCTGAGGGCTAACTGCTAACGGCTGTGTTGGTTTTGTGTTTCGCATTGAAGATGACGTCACGGGTCCGCCTACACTGCGTTGCTATAGTTACTGCCCCAGCTACTAAACTGTAATGGAAACGCAGCATAAAGTGAGCCAGTCTTAACGAGGCCTAACTATACCGAGCGAGGCCGTGTGGTGGAAATATGAGTCATATATGTTTTGACTGTGCTGCACCAATTAACCAAAGCAAATTCCTTGTATGTGAAAAACTACTTGGCATGCATCCGACTCCTTTACCGTTATATTATATCTGCATGACATGTCAACATCATTTTAAAGCACCACATGCATTTCCATGCGAACAAAGCGATGGTTCCAGTTTGTATTGTTTGTCAAAGATAGGACTTTTAGTTCGATTGCTTTTTGCGCTCTTTAGCCCGGCGGTTTTTGAACCAGATCTTCACCTGGAGCAAAACAAATTCATTTGAAGACTTGCATCAAGCATGTCTACGTTTCCTATAGATATTTCTTTCACTGAGGTGCACCAATTATCCAAAGCTAATTCTTTGTTTGTGAAAAACTACTTGAAATGCATCAGTAATAATTTATCTGCATGACATGTAAACATCATTTTAAAGCACCACATTTATTTCCACTGCCAAGAAAGCAATAGTTCCAGTTTGGTTTGTTTGTCAGCAGTATAACGGAAAAACTACACGTCCAGCGCCGTTCATGTAACTTGGCGGATAGGGTGCAGCATGGTTGAAGAAATCGGATCCACGCATTATTTTACATTTCTCGTTAAACATAGCAAGATAGGACTTTTAGTTTGATTGCTTTTGTGTTGTTGTTGTTGTTGTTGGCAGGACTGGTGAAAAACTAGACTTTCTCATGAAACCTGGTGGGAGCGTTTAGCAAGGGCCAAAGAATAAACCATGATAAAAGTCTGTGTTCTTTGAGTGTTGACGTGATGAAAAGTCAGAGGGTCACCAAATGTAATACACGTCATCCTGTTGGGAATAAGAATGGGTGTACCAAATTTCATGACAATCCATCCAACAGTCGTCGAGCTGTCCTGCTGCTACACATACTCATTACAGCGCAAATAGTGGATTAATCCGCCCATAAAAATAGTCCCAAACAAGTGATCAATTGCACTAATTCCAACTGTTTCAGAAAATTACTTTTAAACTGAATTTACAATGTAGGTCTTCACTATGAACCAATGGTTTAAGTATTTTACTGGGATTTGTTTACAATAAGAAACATTTTCAGAGAACAAGTTAAAGAAATCCTGCCCAGTTCTTCGTCACCACTTTGAATCTCAAACATGGACGTTATGCTTTATGCAAGATCCTATAAATGTAATGTTTCACCCAATTTGTGTCAGTGTTTTTCTGTACCTGTCTCTCTGAGAGGCCGAGCGTCGTGGCCAGCTCCGACTTCCTCCTGATGGTGATGTATTTGCTGTAGTGAAACTCTTTCTCCAGCTCCAGGCGCTGGTGGTCGGTGTAAACCACCCGGTACTTATCTTTAGTCCGCGTCTTCCCGTCTGAAAAACACAGAAACATAACCTGGTTAGCAAAGGAACTGTTGTTGAAATGCCCCTTGCATTGATTTCACACTGAAGGGGTATCAGCCTCCTTCTCTAAGTCTAAAAGTGTATGAAGGTTTCTATGTGTTATGTTCAGTGTCTTGGTTTGTTTGTGTGTCAGCAGGATTAAGTAGAAATGATTGTTAACTAGCATTAGCATGACATAGCACTATAGCATCCAGAACCAAACAGTGGTTGTTCCCAGGTTTTAATCTGTAGCGTAACCCCAAAATAATAACGCTAATAAAATGCAAATGTTTTGAGTTTAAGGTAATGCTACGTTGCTACTGTTGAAGCTAGTTAGCCAGGTTTGCCAACAATAGCCACGTATTTAAGAACATTAATGCATCACAGGTATTTAACAATTTACTTTGTCCTCTATTTTGAAAAAGCTAAAACGTTTACACAATCCTCTAAATTCTTAAAAATGTGGAGCACAGTTTAAAGAGTGGGACAAAGCTGCTAACGTTAGCCTCATATTAGCGTATTTGTGTGTCAGCAGGATTAAGGAAAAACTACTATATATCGTTATCTAATGCATGACATAGCATTTAATAGCATCCAGAACCAAACAGTGGTTGTTTCAGTTCTGATCGGTATCGTGACCCAATAAATAAATATGTAGTTAGCTAATAATATGCAAATGTTCTGCGTTGAAGGTCATGCTACGTTGCTACTGGTTAAGCTTGTTAGCCATGTCTGCTAACAATAGTAGCTTATTTTAGAACCAAATTATTTCTTAGTAGGTTTTTAACTATTTTCACAGTCACATGTTAAAAGAGCAAGATACAGCTGCTAACGTTAGCCTCACATTAGCGTATTCTTCGGCTGGCAGGATTAAGGAAAAACCAGTTTAACGTTTACTAGCATTAGCATGACATAGCAATTAGTAGCATCCAGAACCAAAGAGGTTGTTTCTGGTTCTAATCCGTAGTGTTATCCACCAGTAAAATGTTGTTAGCTAATAATATACAAACATTTTAAGGTAAAGCCAAATTACAAGCTAGTTAGCCAGGCCTGCTAACGTTAGCAGCTTATGTTATGCTCGATTTGTTGTTTTAATGCAAATCAGAGTAGGAAACAACTCTGGAAATGAACAGCATACAACTTGCATTATGGAATATGTGTAAGAATATTGTTTAATGTTTACATTGTGTAGCAATAGGGTGTAATTTGTAGTACATATCCGTATAATCCAGACATAATGATTATTAAAAACACGTGTTTGAGCTCTACCATTTCACATGTACGAGGATAACATGTTTACCTCATATAGCCTAGTTTTAAAAACACTCAAACCATTGAATCCGTTAATTGAATGTTTCCACTTCATTCACCTGAAATCACACCTTCCGTTAGCATGTTAAAGCTCAATGAAGCGTACGGAGCTGTAGTATTTTATATTATATGTTATAAAACACGTATAAACTGACGTCAGGCTGCAGCATAATGTGAGTGTTCACCATGACTCCTTTATTCAAATAGGAAACCTGCCTTGGATTGATTTGCATAAACTCACCGTTATCTGCTTTTTGTTTAATTTAAATGGCTCAGTGTTCGTGTGTTTTAAAACTCGACTCCATCAGGAGGTCAAGCTGCAGACTAAAACTCACTACAGTTTCAATATAAATGACGAAATGTAATTTGTCTTATTCTTACAGTAAAATGAAGGTACTTAAAGTATTAATTGTCCAGTAGAAATGTATTGAAAGAATGTAAAGTAACAGTAAAAAGTAGGTATAGTACTTGAAATAAAAGTGTTGACTGTTGAAAAGTGTATTTAAAGTAGTAAAATGTATTCAAGTACTTCAAGTCAAAGTATTAAAGTACAGTAAAATGTATTCAAAGAACTTCAAGTCAAAGTATTAAAGTACAGTAAAATGTATTCAAAGAACTTCAAGTCAAAGTATTAAAGTACAGTAAAATGTATTCAAAGAACTTCAAGTCAAAGTATTAAAGTACATTAAAATGTATTCAAAGAACTTAAAGTCAAAGTATTAAAGTACAGTAAAATGTATTCAATGAACTTCAAGTCAAAGTATTAAAGTACAGTAAAATATATTCAAAGAACTTCAAGTCAAAGTATTAAAGTACAGTAAAATGTATTAAAAGAACTTCAAGTCAAAAGTATTAAAGTACAGTAAAATGTATTCAAAGAACTTCAAGTCAAAGTATTAAAGTACAGTAAAATGTATTCAAAGAACTTCAAGTCAAAGTATTAAGTACATTAAAATGTATTCAAAGAACTTAAAGTCAAAGTATTAAGTACAGTAAAATGTATTCAATGAACTTCAAGTCAAAGTATTAAAGTACAGTAAAATATATTCAAAGAACTTCAAGTCAAAGTATTAAAGTACAGTAAAATGTATTAAAAGAACTTCAAGTCAAAGTATTAAAGTACAGTCAAATGTATTCAAAGAACTTCAAGTCAAAGTATTAAAGTACAGTAAAATGTATTCAAAGAACTTCAAGTCAAAGTATTAAAGTACAGTAAAATGTATTCAAAGTACTTAAAGTCAAAGTATTAAAGTACAGTCAAATGTATTCAAAGAACTTCAAGTCAAAGTATTAAAGTACAGTAAAATGTATTCAAAGAAGTTCAAGTCAAAGTATTAACGTACAGTAAAATGTATTCAAAGAACTTCAAGTCAAAGTATTAAAGTACATTAAAATGTATTCAAAGAACTTAAAGTCAAAGTATTAAAGTACAGTAAAATGTATTCAATGAACTTCAAGTCAAAGTATTAAAGTACAGTAAAATATATTCAAAGAACTTCAAGTCAAAGTATTAAAGTACAGTAAAATGTATTAAAAGAACTTCAAGTCAAAGTATTAAAGTACAGTAAAATGTATTCAAAGAACTTCAAGTCAAAGTATTAAAGTACAGTAAAATATATTCAAAGAACTTCAAGTCAAAGTATTAAAGTACAGTCAAATGTATTCAAAGAACTTCAAGTCAAAGTATTAAAGTACAGTAAAATGTATTCAAAGAACTTCAAGTCAAAGTACTAAGTGTGCAGTAAAATGTTCTCAAAGTTCTTAAAATAAATGTAGAAATTGTCCAATGAAATGTATTGAAAGTACAAAGTGTCTTTTTGCGTTACTGTGTTACGGTAAATTAAAAGGCCTTCAGCTGTCTTTAACACGCTCTGATTCAGTATTAACTCTAAACAAACACCAGTTTCTTCTTTAAACACACACACACACACTCACACACACACACACTGTCTGTCTGTCCAGTAATTGGTCAGCGGGGGGGTTTGGGAACATCTGTCCGAACGTTCTGCTTCATTTGTGAAAGTGAAAACCAACAGTCTGATAGAGAGCTGACGCTAATGAAGGAGCGTAAATCAGAAGCTCTTCAGCGTTCACTCTGCACTCAAGTATCGTTACTCATTAGTCACAGCAAGAGCCAGGCTAACACTTCCCCCCACTGCCAGTCTTTATGCTAAGCTAAGCTAGCATAGCCCTGATTCCTCACTAAGACCCTTTCTCTACGGAGGACGAGAAGTGCCAAATAAATAAAACCATATATAATAAATGTATTCTATTAAATGTACCTGATTTATTTTTGCTTGATTATTTTCAGTTATTTTCCATTTATAAAAAGTTATGTATTTATACGTGTATACATTTATTTATTATATATTTAATGACGGCTCCGCCCACTTTCGATATATGCTTAAATATAGCAGTAGGCTATCGATGTCCATGGATGAGAGAAACATCTACGTCACTTTACGGCTCCGCCCACTTTTGGGGGGAAAAAAAGCTGTCATCTGAACGGCGGTCGATACAAATTCTGAAGTTTTTGCCAATCCGATCAGAAATGTAAGAAAACCGTGGATTTGTGGATCTTCAAAGAGCCCGGTTACGATGGACAGACAGGCAAACAACTACATTAAATCATTGGAACTCGACGGTCGGGCTCGATGTATGGTTAAATATAGCAGTCGGCTATCGATGTCCATGGATGAGAGAAACATCTACGTGACTTTACGGCTCCGCCCACTTTTGGGGAAACCAACGCTGTCATTTGAACGGCGATCGAGCCCGAAGCCACAGAGCTCTTCTGTTACCGTCCTTTCTTCTTAGAGGAAGTTCAGAAACACGTAACTCTGGATTTGTTTTAATGTTTGAGGAGCAATAAACGAAACGGCAGCTGTTGGCGTGATAGAACTATTATGTTCCGCCTCGCTCGTGAGAGAAACAGCTGGCGGAGAAATTACAGCCTCGCCTACTGATTTGAATTTAACCCAGACATCGAGCCCGATCGTCGGTTTCCAATTATGTAATGTAGTTGTTTGCCTGACTGTCCGTCGTAACCGGGCTCTCTGAAGATCAGTGGATCTTCAAAGAGCCCGGTTACGATGGACACATCAGACAATCCACGGTTTTCTTACGTTTCTGATCGGATTGGCAAAAGCTTCAGAATTGGTATCGACCGTCGTTCAACTGACAGCGTTGTTTTCCTCCAAAAGTGGGCGGAGCCGTCCTTTTCGCCCGGAAGTGACGCATGTGTTGCTCTCAGCTATACTTGTTAAGTTTGAACATTTAAAAATAAATGCAAAAAAATACAAATGAAATAGGAATATGAAATAACATTTTATGAACAATTATTGTCATGTTTTATAAATTAAACAAACCCTCTCACACACACACACACATACACACACACATACACACACACACACACATGGACATTTTGAAAGAAAATCCTTCATTTTGTATCAAACAAACGTCAAAATTACCAAATTAGACGCTTCAATAATATCACCTATTCTGCAACATCCACTTCCTCATGTCTCTTCTACATCAACATGTGTCCCCTCTTCTCCATGTCTCTTCTACATCAACATGTGTCCCCTCTTCCTCATGTCTCTTCTACATCAACATGTGTCCCCCTCTTCTCCATGTCTCTTCTACATCAACATGTGTCCCCTCTTCTCCATGTCTCTTCTACATCAACATGTGTCCCCTCTTCTCCATGTCTCTTCTACATCAACATGTGTCCCCTCTTCTTCATGTCTCTCTTCTACATCAACATGTGTCCCCTCTTCTTCATGTCTCTTCTACATCAACATGTGTCCCCTCTTCTCCATGTCTCTTCTACATCAACAGTGTCCCCTCTTCTTCATGTCTCTTCTACATCAACATGTGTCCCCTCTTCTTCATGTCTCTTCTACATCAACATGTGTCCCCCTCTTCTTCATGTCTCTTCTACATCAACATGTGTCCCCTCTTCTCCATGTCTCTTCTACATCAACATGTGTCCCTCTTCTCCATGTCTCTTCTACATCAACATGTGTCCCCTCTTCTTCATGTCTCTTCCACATCAACATGTGTCCCCTCTTCTTCATGTCTCTTCAACATCAACATGTGTCCCCTCTTCTTCATGTCTCTTCTACATCAACATGTGTCCCCTCTTCTTCTTGTCTCTTGCTACATCAACATGTGTCCCCTCTTCTCCATGTCTCTTCTACATCAACATGTGTCCCCTCTTCTTCATGTCTCTTCTACATCAACATGTGTCCCCTCTTCTCCATGTCTCTTCTACATCAACATGTGTCCCCTCTTCTTCATGTCTCTTCTTAATCAACATGTGTCCCCTCTTCTCGTGTCTCTTCTACATCAACATGTGTCCCCTCTTCTTCGTGTCTCTTGTACAATCAACATGTGTCCCCTCTTCTTCATGTCTCTTCCACATCAACATGTGTCCCCTCTTCTTCATGTCTCTTCCACATCAACATGTGTCCCCTCTTCTTCATGTCTCTTCTACATCAACATGTGTCCCCTCTTCTTCGCTGTCTCTTGTACATCAACATGTGTCCCCTCTTCTCAATGTCTCTTCTACATCAACATGTGTCCCCTCTTCTTCATGTCTCTTCTACATCAACATGTGTCCCCTCTTCTCCATGTCTCTTCTACATCAACATGTGTCCCCTCTTCTTCATGTCTCTTCTACATCAACATGTGTCCCCTCTTCTTCGTGTCTCTTCTACATCAACATGTGTCCCCTCTTCTTCGTGTCTCTTGTACATCAACATGTGTCCCCTCTTCTTCATGTCTCTTCTACATCAACATGTGTCCCCTCTTCTTCATGTCTCCTCTACATCAACATGTGTCCCCTCTTCTTCATGTCTCTTCTACATCAACATGTGTCCCCTCTTCTTCGTGTCTCTTGTACATCAACATGTGTCCCCTCTTCTTCATGTCTCTTCTACATCAACATGTGTCCCCTCTTCTTCATGTCTCTTCTACATCAACATGTGTCCCCTCTTCTCCATGTCTCTTCTACATCAACATGTGTCCCCTCTTCTTCATGTCTCTTCTACATCAACATGTGTCCCCTCTTCTTCATGTCTCTTCTACATCAACATGTGTCCCCTCTTCTTCGTGTCTCTTGTACATCAACATGTGTCCCCTCTTCTTCATGTCTCTTCTACATCAACATGTGTCCCCTCTTCTCCATGTCTCTTCTACATCAACATGTGTCCCCCTCTTCTCCGTGTCTCTTCTACATCAACATGTGTCCCCTCTTCTTCATGTCTCTTCTACATCAACATGTGTCCCCTCTTCCTCATGTCTCTTCTACATCAACATGTGTCCCCTCTTCTTCATGTCTCTTCTACATCAACATGTGTCCCCTCTTCTTCATGTCTCTTCTACATCAACATGTGTCCCCTCTTCTCCATGTCTCTTCTACATCAACATGTGTCCCCTCTTCTTCATGTCTCTTCTACATCAACATGTGTCCCCTCTTCCTCATGTCTCTTCTACATCAACATGTGTCCCCTCTTCTCCGTGTCTCTTCTACATCAACATGTGTCCCCTCTTCTCCGTGTCTCTTCTACATCAACATGTGTCCCCTCTGTGGAAAGAGACTCTGAAAGTTTCAGGAACAAAGATTTTCTCTCTTTTTGATCCATTTCTATAAAAACTTGTCTGAAAATGAGCTGATCAGATTTGGGCCACTTTGTGATGTCATAACGATGTGTTGTCTTGTGTAACCATTAGCCAATCAGCAACAAGGTAACCCCCCCCCCCTCCCATTATAACAAAATGTCTCTCAGAGGGGCGTGGGGAGGGGCTCCTTGTTCTCATCTGAAGTCACAGACAGAGAATCAGCACTTTGGAAACAGGGCTGAAACAGAGGGGATTATGGGTAATGCTGCAATGATCTGTTTGGTGTTTCAGCCAATCAGAGACAGGCATTTGTGGAAATGATTCCCGTTCATCCCGACACATCGCTCGTCTCCAGGAGTCGCTCCGGGCTCCAGAGAAAGCACGTGCTGAGGTCACAATACGTCTAACACTCAATTGACCGACTTTTAAGCCATAAAAGCGTTTAAAGATCTGGGAGATGATACGGAAGTAAAAGAGTGAACTGCTAATGGAGTCAATTATGAGACCGGAGCTTCTCTCTCTCTCTCTCTCTCTCTCTCTCTCTCTCTCTCTCTCTCTCTCTCTCTCTGATGTGATTCACGCACACTATTCTATTCTATACTTATTCCTGTTCTAACACTCAACAACCTTTTGAAGAATATCTTTTAACGTATTTATTAAAAAAACACGCACACACACACAGACACACACAGACACACAGACACACACACACACAGAGACACATACACACACACACAGAGACACATACACACAGACACACACACACACGGACACACAGAGACACATACACACAGACACACACACACACGGACACACAGAGACACATACACACAGACACACACACGGACACACAGAGACACATACACACAGACACACACACACACACAGACACACACAGACACACAGACACACACAGACACACACACACACACACACATACAAAAACACACACAGACACACACACACTCACACTCACATACAAACACAGACACACACACACAGACACACATACACGCTCACACACACACAGACACACACACACACACTCACCCACTCACTCACTCACACACACACACACACACACACACAGACACAGACACAGACAGACACACACTCACACACACACACACACACACACACAGACACACACAGAGACACACACACACACACACACATTATTATATTTAATTGAACTCCTAATTTCATGACGCTTGCAATATTTTCTTTTTTATTTCTATATTTGTATTTTCTTTACCAAAATAAATACACGTTATAAAAAAGGAAAAGTAATACCAAAAAAATTAGGGGGATAATGTCTGTGATTTACTTTCACGTGTGATCTGAGAACACACACACCCAGACACACACACACACACTCACACACACACCCAGACACACACACACTCACACACACACACACACACACACTCTCACACACACACCCAGACACACACGCACACACTCTCACACACAGTCACACTTCACACTTCAAAGTGCGGACAGTCTTGTTCCTCCGTGTCCTCTCCGCCCAGAGACGGCGGAGGACAAAGCGCCCCCGCCCGGACCCTCCCTCCTTTCCGCGGGGCTTCATTAGCATCACAGCGGCCTCTTTGATCCGGGGGCCGTGGGGACGCTCCACCCCGTCGGACCTAAGCGTTTTATTAGCGATTTGAAAAACACACGGTCCTCGTGCTAAAGTCCCAGCTGCGTGTCGGTGAAGGGAGGCGGAGTCCGGGTTTAAACGTAAAGTACTTGTTGGCTGTTTGTATTTTATTCTGTATTGTTTCATTTATTTTATTATTTCATATGCATTTTTTTTTTCTATAAAACAAATAAGAAAAGTGAATATATATATATATATATATTGAATTATAATATAAACTCTAATTACTATTAATACACCAAAATTATGTATATTATTTATTATTATTTTAAATTTTTAACATCATTTTTATTAATAATATTAATAGTATTAAATAATTTCTAACTGATTAGTAAAAATTAAACAAAAGTATAAATAAAACTATAGTTATAAGATACGACACGATACAATTAAAAGAATGATTTAAATGTCAAATGGAGAAAAGGGTTTTTTATAGGATTTTCTTTTCCAGGAGAAGCGGCACGCTCGGTGTAAAACATCACAGTTTTTACTGAAATTAATCCAAATAAATAACAATTAAAAACTATTTTATAATAATTTATGATAGCGCTTTGAAGGAAACTCTAATAAATGGGATAAAATGGCGGAAGAATGTAAAATAAGACGGCGTAAAAAGCTGATTGAACATGTTTTATCAATGTGAGCCTATTTCAGTAACTATTAAGATATTTAGCATTTACAGTATAAAGCGGCAGGAATGTCAATTCATTTGGATAAGTATCTTAAATGTTATTTTAGTGGGTTTTTTAACCTGCAGACTTGGTTAATTATAGGGAGTTCATAAGTGCAATCTGTACAGTATAAAGTCAGAAACGCTAAAGATACCTGATTCCCACTTTATGAATGAGTTATTAAACTGTAGGTGCACTTACCGCATGTCATACTTCATTTCATGCATTAAATAACATGCTATTTTTACAGTAAAAAGCACCATAAATACTTACGTAAATTCATTTAAATACGTGTTTTTTATTAAATGGGTTGAGGTTATTTTAGTGGCTTAGTGGGTTTTTTAAGCTGCATATTTGGTTATTATATGAGTTATTTAGAGTATAAAGAAGCAGAGAGTAAATGCCCCCAACTGATGAATTATATGAGTTATTAAGCTTTGCATTAAAAACAAGTATAACATGTTATATCTACAGTATAAGATAAACCGATTAATGACGTGAGTTTTAAATATTTCTTACTGGGGTTGGATGTGGGCGCGGAGCTCCGGCGGATCCAGTCGTACGGGTTCCTCCTCTGCGGGGATCCGGGCGACATCTGGCCGACAGATGCGTTCAGCTGCCCGGGGAAATCCGCCGGGTTGAACCCCAGAGAGGGACCCACCACCGCGGATCCCCCGGAGGATGAAGCCCCCCCTCCTGCCACCGCCGCCGCGTAGTGGGACGACCATTCATCCCGGGATGGAGGCGGGGGAGGCGGGTAAGAGGAGCTCCATCCCCCGGTGTTTCCCCCGGAGCCCCCGGCCTGCTGCTCGGTGGTCAGGCCCGGGTGGTGAGGGTGGTGGTGCGGGTGGTGGTGCGGGTGGTGGTGGTACCCGGGGAAGTCTGAGTACTGCGGCGGGGCGGAGGTGAAGCTCTGCGGACTGAGGCTCAGAGGGTGCCTCGGGCCCGGGTTCTGGTACATGTTGGGGTCCTTGTCCAGCTGCAGGTAACTCACGTACATGTTTCCAGGGGAGGCGGAGGGCTCTGCCTCTGCCTGCTGCGGAACCAGACTCTGTCACCTGGCGCTCAGGTATGATCTCTGCCGTCCACCTGTGAGAGTGTGTGTGTGTGTGTGTGTGTGTGTGTGTGTGTGTGTGTGTGTGTGTGTGTGTGTGTGTGTGTGTGTGTGTGTGTGTGTGTGTGTGTGTGTGTGTGTGTGTGTGTGTGTGTGTGTGTGTGTGTGTGTGTGTGTGTGTGTGTGTGTGTGTGTGTGTGTGTGTGTGTGTGTGTGTGTGTGTGTGTGTGTGTGTGTGTGTGTGTGTGTGTGTGTGTGTGTGTGTGTGTGTGTGTGTGTGTGTGTGTGTGTGTGTGTGTGTGTGTGTGTGTGTGTGTGAGAGAGAGAGAGCGAGCGAGAGTGTGTGTGTGTGTGTGTGTGTGTGTGTGTGTGTGTGTGTGTGTGTGTGTGTGTGTGTGTGTGTGTGTGTGTGTGTGTGTGTGTGTGTGTGTGTGTGTGTGTGTGTGTGTGTGTGTGTGTGTGTGTGTGTGTGTGTGTGTGCACGTTAAAACCTCCCACTGTCACATGGTCACTTTTATTACCCTTATCTCCCTCCCTCTCTTCCTCTCCTTCCTCTCCTTCCTCTCCTCACATCCTCCCGTAGTATAGGCGCAAATACAATATGGAAACCAATAAAAACATTTTCTACAAAAAATACAGTATAGGAACAAATATGACATTTAAATATGATAAAAATACTTTAATAATAAATACATAGAATATGAATAAAAAACTGTAGAAAATATAATATTTATAAAAAACATAAAACCTCTAATTTACAAAGATGTTGCAAATATATTTTGATGATAATACTTTTTGCACTTTTACTTGAGAAGCATTTTCAATAAAGTACTTTTAACAGAGTATTCCTGCACTCTGGTACTTCTACTTTTACTCAAGTACAAGGTCTGAGTACTTCTACTTTTACTCAAGTACAAGATCTGAGTACTTCTACTTTTACTCAAGAACAAGATCTGAGTACTTCTACTTTTACTCAAGTACAAGCTCTGAGTACTTCTACTTTTACTCAAGTACAAGACCTGAGTACTTCTACTTTTACTAAGTACAAGGTCTGAGTACTTCTACTTTTACTCAAGTACAAGCTCTGAGTACTTCTACTTTTACTCAGGTACAAGGTCTGAGTACTTCTACTTTTACTCAAGTACAAGATCTGAGTACTTCTACTTTTACTCAAGTACAATATCTGAGCACTTCTATTTTTACTCAAGTACAATATCTGAGTACTTCTACTTTTACTCAAGTACAAGATCTGAGTACTTCTACTTTGACTCAAGTACAATATCAGAGTACTTCTACTTTGACTCAAGTACAATATCTGAGCACTTCTAATTTTACTCAAGTACAAGATCTGAGTACTTCTACTTTGACTCAAGTACAATATCAGAGTACTTCTACTTTGACTCAAGTACAAGATCTGAGTACTTCTACTTTTACTCAAGTACAAGGTATGAGCACAGTGGCGTAACTATCGACGGTGCAGCCGGTGCACCGGGGCCCATGCAACAAAAAAAAATATATATATATATAATTATTATTATTTATTTATTTTTTAATACATATTTTATTTTGGGGCCCCAATGGCATTGACTGGTTCACACAGTCTTCAAAGTAACCTAGCAACCTACATTAATTTTTAATTTGTCTGTCCAATGACCTTGCTCCCTTTCATGTCATGTGATACCTTGCGTGACGAGCGAACCGTTTAATCAACATCAAAAGTTATATGTACTACACAGCTATAGCAGCAGCAAGATCGGCAGAATTATAACAAATTGAATAGCTTGCATTTATAATGTACAGCAAACCAAAGCACAAGAGCGGCGCTCAAAAGAGAAAGGACAAGAGAGAACAAGGAGATGTAAAGGCTAAAGAGACAAAATTAGACCGTTTTTTTTGTCATACATCGACCTCGAAATCGAACACTAACGTTGGTAATGTTGACGTGCAGCCGGAGCCGGAGGCTAACGATAGCTCACCTGCCTCACCATCATCTAGCTCCACAAGTGAAGCTGTATCCGTGGCTGTGCGACCTTCTTCTCCAGCCATGAGCCAGGAGGAGGAGAGGATGGATTTGGCTGTGCCCGGCGGTCGTCCTACAGTTCCCGCAAGGGCCCCGCCCCCAACCGATAGGGGACTCTATGGCGCTATTGAGACCCCGACGCCAAGATCAAAGGCTATATTACAGCAACCGGTCCATGTAGGCCTCTCGGTCCATTCCCCAGAGACACATCAAGGAAACAGGTGTTTCTCCGAGATGTATGACACCACCACGACCAGAGCAGGTATCAAACTGCCACGGACATGGCTGTGTTACCCCCCCCACCCTGGACTGTGCCTCTTGTGAGCCGTGCTGGCTGTTCGCAGACCGAGGTGCACCGTTCTCCAGTGATGCGTGGACATGCGTCGTCTGCGAGGATTGACTCACACGCACAATCTCAGGTCCATGTCGGAGCGTGGGTCAGATGAACAGTGGAAGAAAAACGGGAGAATCGATGCAAACATGGAGAGGAACGCAAGGAATGCTGCTAATTACTGAGACGGGTACTTGAGCGTATTGTCAACGTTACAATCGCTCTGGCCACTTGTCACTTGGCTTTAGAGGACATAGGGAGAGTCTTGGACAGCCCAACAGTGGAAACTTTCTCAGTATGATAGAACTTTTAGCATGTTACGATCCGGTTCTGAAAGAACTTGTTGAGCGACCACAAGGTTCTGTGAAATACTTGAGTCCAGCCGTTCAAAATGAGATAATCTACATAATCGCAAAGCGGGTGCAGTGCGACATTCAAGTAGAAATAAATAATGCTCCGTTTTATGTTGTTTGCAAAAGTAGGCTATATTTTACGTTTCGTTTATTTAATCAGTTCATTTCAAGACAACTTTGGGAATTTTGTTTGTTTGTTATGAGTTTTAAATAGATTTTGAGAGAGAGAGAGAGAGAGAGAGAGAGAGAGAGAGAGAGAGAGAGAGAGAGAGAGAGAGAGAGAGAGAGAGAGAGAAAGAAAAAAAAGCAAGCAACGCTGAGTTGGGGGGGTGGGGGCCCAAACAAATATTTGCAACGGGGCCAATCACAACCTTGTTACGCCACTGTCTGAGCCCTTCTACTTTTACTCAAGTACAAGATCTGAGTACTTCTACTTTGACTCAAGAACAAGATCTGAGCACTTCTACTTTTACTCAAGTACAAGGACTGAGTACTTCTACTTTTACTCAAGTACAAGATCTGAGTACTTCTACTTTGACTCAAGTACAACATCTGAGTACTTCTACTTTTACTCAAGTACAATATCTGAGTACTTTTACTCAAGAACAAGATCTGAGCACTTCTACTTTTACTCATGTACAAGGACTGAGTACTTCTACTTTTACTCAAGTACAAGATCTGAGTACTTCTACTTTGACTCAAGTACAACATCTGAGTACTTCTACTTTTACTCAAGTACAATATCTGAGTACTTCTACTTTTACTCAAGTACAATATCTGAGTACTTCTACTTTTACTCAAGTACAATATCTGAGCACTTCTACTTTGACTCAAGTACAATATCTGAGTACTTCTACTTTTACTCAAGTACAAGATCTGAGAACTTCTACTTTGACTCAAGTACAATATCTGAGCACTTCTACTTTGACTCAAGTACAATATCTGAGTACTTCTACTTTTACTCAAGTACAAGATCTGAGAACTTCTACTTTGACTCAAGTACAATATCTGAGCACTTCTACTTTTACTCAAGTACAAGATCTGAGTACTTCTCCTTTTACTCAAGCACAAGATCTGAGTACTTCTACTTTTACTCAAGTACAATATCTGAGTACTTCTACTTTCACTCAAGTACAAGATATGCGTACTTCTACTTTGACTCAAGGACAAGATCTGAGTACTTCTACTTTTACTCAAGTACAAGACCTGAGTACTTCTACTTTTACTCAAGTACAATATCTAAGCACTTCTACTTTTACTCAAGTACAAGATATGCGTACTTCTACTTTGACTCAAGGACAAGATCTGAGTACTTCTACTTTTACTCAAGTACAAGATCTGAGTACTTCTACTTTTACTCAAGTACAAGACCTGAGTACTTCTACTTTTACTCAAGTACAACATCTGTGTACTTCTACTCTAACTCCCCCCTCCTCTCATTTGCATGACAGTCGCTCTCTGCACTTCAAAGGCAGCTTCAAAGGAAGGAGACGAAGTGCGGCTGAAACTGAAGAAGCAGGACCAACGTGTCCCCAACAAGCTCTGATATCATATACAGCAAGGCCCGGGACCCCGCTGACCGCCACCCATGACCACACCATGCAGTGACACCCTGTTGCACACGTCCCTCCTGTTGCACACGTCCCTCTCCTCACTTCCTCTTTAACAGGCCCGGTTCTACGGGGGTGCATAAGGGTGCACCCTCAGTTGAGTCGTTATGCACCCTGATTTGAAAAATGAAAAGTGAAAAAAAAAAGTGAAAAATATTACATATATATATAATAATAGTAGTAATAATGAGAAGAATAATTTAGTTGAAATAAAATAAATGGTAATTGTGGTTGAATAGCATTGTCTGCTGCATTTATTTGATCAATCTAAACGGTAAGTAACGTTATTATGTCAGGTGCGTGTGCCCTGTGCCGCTGCACGTTCATCCTCTGCAAGGTGCTGACACAGCAGTCAGTGATGGATCAGAACACGGTTCAAACAACCAGCCCTTATCCCAGCACGCACTGCATCTGCTGCAGGTAACAGTTCAGATCATGGGGACATTACGTTACTGTCGTGGACACTAACGTCCTCCCGCCCGACTCGCCGGCTTTGCCCGCCTCGCCCACAGAGGCGGAGCAGCCACAGCCGTCTTCGTTACCCCAAACACTGCCACCCCTCGGCGGCCCGCAAGTGCCAGAGGACCTTTGAGAGAACAGAGCCTGCCCAGGTATATTTTTTAAAAAGTACCAACTCGCCTGTCCAGTGGGGTGAGGCGCTCATTTTGCAGCTCATGGTCTCAAAACAGAGATTGGCTGAATATTCATGTGAAAGAGATGCCATCTGCTGCATGTAGACATTTCGGTTCAAGTAAGTCAGATGCCTTCACCACAACTGGCGCCATGCTCTTATTTTTTATTTATTTAACCTTTATTTAACCAGATAAAAGCATTGAGATAGAATCTCATTTGAAATGCTGACCTGGCCAAGAAGGCAGCAGCGTTACACAGAACACAGACATATAAAACACAGAGAACACAACTAAGAAAACAAAAGACCAAAAGCAGTCCCTACATTGAGCGCATCAGGACAGAAGAAAGGTGCTACTTATTACTGCAAGAGCAGCTGGAGGTGAGGACCTCAGACAACTTCAATCTAAAACACGCTATAGGGACGAGTGCCCTCAGTTTTAGGTTTGATTGAAGGTCATTCCAAGGACCATGATAAAAAAGACTCCTTTCTCCAGCCTCAGTCCGCACAGCGGGAACCTGGAACCGTATCCAGGCACCAGGACCCGTATCCAGGAACCTGGACCCGTATCCAGGCACCTGGACCCGTATCCAGGCACCAGGACCCGTATCCAGGAACCTGGACCCGTATCCAGGCACCTGGACCCGTATCCAGGCACCTGGACCCGTATCCAGGCTCCTGGACCCGTATCCAGGCTCCTGGACCCGTATCCAGGCACTGGGTCTGAGGCTGTCAGAGTCACAAACTGGAGCTAATCTGGCAGATATGTGCAGAGGAAGCTTTCCTAAAATGGCTTTATACATTAATAAAAACCAAGGCTGCATCCTGCGCAGACTAAGTGAGGACCATCCAGTTGGGCTGTGCAGTGTGCCATGATGAGTCCTATCGGGTGCATCTGATATACAGCGCAGTGCAGCAGGTAGAGTGGGTCAGGTGTGTCCCAAACAGTGGGACAGGCACATCTATAGATGTTTCACCGTAGTCCAGCTGGGACAGGAATGAGCCAGAGACCAACCTTTTACGGGATGAAGTTGAAAAACAACATTTAAGTCTGTAAAGGAAGCCAAGAGTGAATTTCAATTTCTTAGTTAGAACTTCAACGTGGTGTTTGAAGTTCAGATTACTGTCCAATCAAAAGCTCAGATATTTGTAGGTATCGACAAACTCAACAGAGACGCCATCAAGGGTGTCAATGGAGAGGCAAGAGGACGCTGACTTGGGAGCAAAAAGCATGGCTTTGGTTTCCTTACTGTTCAAAAGCAGTTTGGAATCAAGAAGTGCTGCAGCGTGATAAAGTCAGATTCTAGATTGGAAACGGCCATATCCAGAGAAGGAGCTCATGCGTATACAAGAGTGTCATCAGCACATATGATAGGTAGAAAATTGCATCTGATTACAAATATTGTTTACATATAATAAAAAGAGCAAAGGCCCCAACATAGAGCCCTGTGGAACTCCCTTCTTCAAGGTGACAGGGTCAGAGACAGTACTACCCAGCCTGACGCATTGAGTACGGCCGGTTAGAAAACTCTGAAACCAGCAAATGGCGTTATGACAGAAACGAGACACCAACATAACATTAGACAGAATGTGGTGATCTGCAGAGTCACATGCTTTGGCCAGGTCAATAAACAATGCAACACAAACGGATTGTTTTTCCAAAGCAGCCTTAATATCGTCTAAGACTTTCAGACTGGCAGTCACAGCACTGTGCTTTGATCTGAATGCAGGTTGCATAGGACTAAGGATGTTGTGTGAATTTAAAAAGAGCTTTAGCTGAGTAGAAACTAGGGACTCAAGAATCTTTGATAACGCAGAAAGATTTGAGATACGACGATAGTTATTTAGCTCCGTGGGATCACCAGCTTTCAAGAGGGGCGATACCAGAGCTTCTTCCACACAGCTGGCAGTGTGTGAGTGGACAGGGAGAGGTTAAACATATCAGTTACTGGTTGTGCTATAATCTGAGCTGCAGTTTTTAAAAAGAACGGGTCGAGGCCGTCAGGCTACGTGATAAGGGACTGGGAAGGCATGAATCCAGCAAAGAGCACATAGATCCATAGATCTCTTCATGTTGCTCTCAAAGTGCACCAGATTGATGCTTTTAACTTCAATATTTAAAACAAATTCTTCTCAGGGGAGCATGCCCCCGGACCCCCCAGAGGAGGTAAGGACCCTCCTAGAGGAGGTGAGGACTCCCCTAGAGGGTGTTAGGTCCACTCCCCACTTATAAAAATAGCACTTTACCACTGCACCCTCTCTAATCTCTGATGCACCCTGAGTCATTTTGTTCTGGAACCGGGCCTGTCTTTAGAGCAGCCCTCCTCTTTGAATACAGCATAGTGTTTGTCAGATGTTGTTGTTATAATATCTGAAGATGGTTCTCACAAAGCTGTCCTCACAGTCCTGTGTGTGTTTGGTTTGTTTCGCTCCATGTTCTTCCGTCTGTGTCTCTTCCCGCTCATTCCTCCACTGTGTCACCACTTGGTCCATATAACCCAGTCTGATCCTGATGTACTCAAATATTCAAATAAATAACAGCTACAACAAATTAAAGTTCAACAAATAAATAAAAATTCTATAAAATAAATAACAATAAATGAAATCGTGTATTCCTCTCAACTCCATGTCAAACTAAAATAAAAAATAAATCAAAACCTACGATCCATTTATTACAGGACAATTCGCTGAAGCCTGACCGGACAACTGAAAGTCAGGTTCCCGTCAGTCTGCCGGTAATTAGCACACACACACACACACACACACACACACACACACACACACACACACACACACACACACACACACACACACACACACACACACACACACACACACACACACACACACACACACAGAGGAAGCAGGGAGGTCGACTGGAGGTCATCGCTGCGTCTCCTTCCTGACAGTCAGAGGACAAAGCGTCTCTGAGGACAAAGGACCGAGAAGAATGGAGACTCTTCACACCGACGTCACACTGAAGGCGTGTCGGAGCGAGGCTGCAAAATACAAATACTAATTAATATCATTTAATTACAGGCTTTTTTATCGACACTAATATATTTGGCAAGAGTTTTAAAAAATGAGGAAAAACTTTTTATCTAATAAAATATATTTTTAAAATTGCTGAATATTTTTTTAATAATTGATTTGCATTACTTTTTGTTGACATTTTTTTTTTAAATATTACTACAAATATAAACATTTTAAACTTTGTCTTCATTTTTGATTAAATCGGAAAGACAGAAATATAAAGATGATGATGAAAAGATGAATTTTGTTGATAAAACATCAGAAGATGCGTTAGAACTTCCAACACGATGTCTTTGATGTTCCAGAACCTTCACTTTAATATCAGATCAGCAGCAAGTCGAGTAACAATATAATAACATACTAATCAATTCAACAACAACAACAGTAAACATATCAACAATATAACATGATATACAGCACGGGTTGGATTACACTATAATAAATACAATTAATCAAATGTAACAATAATGTACTTTATACGTTTAAGCTTGCAGTTTTTTAAAGTAACTTTTAAATACAATTAAACTGATCGGCTCAGAGTTCAGGCGTCTGACAGTCTGACGACCTGCGGGGTGAAGGCGTCTCTGAGGCGGGTGGCTTTAGTCCGGATGCTGTGGAGCACCTGAAGGTCAGGATGCTCACCTGAAGGTCAGGATGCTCACCTGTAGAAGGTCAGGACCCTCTCTATGGAGCACCTGAAGGTCAGGGTCCTCTCTATGGAGCACCTGAAGGTCAGGACCCTCTCTATGGAGCACCTGAAGGTCAGGACCCTCTCTATGGAGCACCTGAAGGTCAGGATCCCTCTCTATGGAGCACCTGAAGGTCAGGATCCTCTCTATGGAGCACCTGAAGGTCAGGGTCCTCTCTATGGAGCACCTGAAGGTCAGGGTCCTCTCTATGGAGCACCTGAAGGTCAGGATCCTCTCTATGGAGCACCTGAAGGTCAGGGTCCTCTCTATGGAGCACCTGAAGGTCAGGGTCCTCTCTATGGAGCACCTGAAGGTCAGGGTCCTCTCTATGGAGCACCTGAAGGTCAGGGTCCTCTCTGTGGAGCACCTGAAGGTCAGGGTCCTCTCTATGGAGCACCTGGAGAAGGCCTGAAGGTCAGGATCCTCTCTATGGAGCACCTGAAGGTCAGAGTCCTCTCTATGGAGCACCTGAAGGTCAGGGTCCTCTCTATGGAGCACCTGGAGAAGGTCAGGATCCTCTCTATGGAGCACCTGAAGGTCAGGACCCTCTCTATGGAGCACCTGAAGGTCAGGATCCTCTCTATGGAGCACCTGAAGGTCAGGGTCCTCTCTATGGAGCACCTGAAGGTCAGGGTCCTCTCTATGGAGCACCTGAAGGTCAGGGTCCTCTCTATGGAGCACCTGAAGGTCAGGGTCCTCTCTGTGGAGCACCTGAAGGTCAGGGTCCTCTCTGTGGAGCACCTGAAGGTCAGGGTCCTCTCTATGGAGCACCTGGAGAAGGTCAGGATCCTCTCTATGGAGCACCTGAAGGTCAGGGTCCTCTCTATGGTGCACCTGGAGAAGGTCAGGATCCTCTCTATGGAGCACCTGAAGGTCAGGACCCTCTCTATGGAGCACCTGAAGGTCAGGACCCTCTCTATGGAGCACCTGAAGGTCAGGACCCTCTCTATGGAGCACCTGAAGGTCAGGATCCTCTCTATGGAGCACCTGAAGGTCAGGGTCCTCTCTATGGAGCACCTGAAGGTCAGGGTCCTCTCTATGGAGCACCTGAAGGTCAGGATCCTCTCTGTGGAGCACCTGAAGGTCAGGGTCCTCTCTGTGGTGCACCTGAAGGTCAGGGTCCTCTCTATGGAGCACCTGAAGGTCAGGGTCCTCTCTGTGGTGCACCTGAAGGTCAGGGTCCTCTCTATGGAGCACCTGAAGGTCAGGGTCCTCTCTGTGGTGCACCTGAAGGTCAGGATCCTCTCTGTGGAGCACCTGAAGGTCAGGGTCCTCTCTGTGGTGCACCTGAAGGTCAGGGTCCTCTCTGTGGAGCACCTGAAGGTCAGGGTCCTCTCTGTGGAGCACCTGAAGGTCAGGGTCCTCTCTGTGGTGCACCTGAAGGTCAGGGTCCTCTCTGTGGAGCACCTGAAGGTCAGGGTCCTCTCTGTGGAGCACCTGAAGGTCAGGGTCCTCTCTGTGGTGCACCTGAAGGTCAGGGTCCTCTCTGTGGAGCACCTGAAGGTCAGGGTCCTCTCCATCCTCCTCTCTTTACCTGTGCAGGTGAGCGGCTGCTGTTTGATGTGAGTCAACATTCTGAATCTCTGAGTCATCAGCGTCGATAAGACTCGACACGAAACCACTTTCTGACTTCTGGGGAGATTTCCTGTCAGAGCCTCCGGAGGACTCGACACACGGACAGTTTATTCTGCTTGCTTTAATCCTCATTGTTCATGTTGTCACCAGATCAGCTGATCCTGGATCTGTGAAAACACCTTCACATTAAAAAGACACAGCAGAGAAATAAAAGGTACAACTCAATTAACCTTAAGCTTTTTAAATTATATATATTTTTGGTTTTAATACAATATTTAAAAACATTTTCAATTTCTTCTTGTGGAATTTTGATCTTAATTCTTTTTATTATGATTTGACTTTATTACGATTTTAAATGCAGGGCTTTTGCTCAGTGTGTGTGTCTGTAGCGCCCCCTGCGTTATTGATAACGACGTTTGAAACGACAATATTCAATATAAACATAAACACAACTTATTATAGTAGTATGTATCTTTTGTAAAGTAATAAAGTGTCTGTCCAGTCTATAGTGATTTTATGATATAACATATAATTAATACAAAAATAATTAATTAAAACAACTTTTTATTTTAAATAATGGCAAATTAGATCACCAAATAATGTATTAAATTAATTTATTTGTATATGATATTTTATATTAGTTCCGAATGCATCCATCAAATATTAATATTATTGTTAGACTGAATTATTTCTTTTTTTTAAAGAATCTCACAGAAATATATTTATTTTTTTCTGATTTTTTATTTTCTCAAAGATAAATATTTATTTTTCTATGAGCTTCTTTTTTTCTGATTTTTGTTGTTGTGGAAAATCTAAGAATTATGACCTTTTTCTCAGATTTCAGAGATGAAAGTCAGAACTCAATAGTGGTTATACTTGTGTGTTTTGACCAGCTGGCGGCGCTCCACACACTGAGCTCTGCTCTCTGAAACCACAGAAGAAGAAGAAGGAAGAAGGCGCTGAAAATGGCTGCTCCGAAAAACATCCCGAAAGACGCGCAGGTTTAAAGATTAAAACTCTCTTTTCACACTTTATCAGTCACTAAGCTGCAGGTTGACCTAACGCGGGTCGTGGTTTTGTTTAAATCCGCCGGTTAACGCCAAGAAAAGACCTCTGATGAACATGCTAACGGGAGCTAGTTAGCTCGTTGGCTAACATTAGCTCTATATTCCCCGTTACATTCCATTCAAAACATTAGCCACCAGCTAGCAGACTTAGCCTAGCATGTAGCCGGTGTTCGGATGTAAACACGACTTGTTTCTCACAGTTTATTTATTTATTTGTGCAGGTGCTTGTTATTAACATTAACGGTTATTCAAGCCATCTTTATCGCGGTGTTTTGACCCCGAAACGGCAGCTTTATGGATGTTTATTAGCAGGTAAACTGAGTTTAAATTAAACCGGGTCAGAAAGGATTCACCTGTTATTCACTTATTGTACAAATATACTGCTTTAAAGGGTGACCTTTATACTGACATTTAATTGGTTTAACTTATTTTTAAATATTTGTTTTTATAAGTATCTTTATTATATTGTATTTGCTCTTTTATTGGACATTCAAATGTTTTAATTATTATGTTTAATTTCATATTTCGCTCTGTTTATCACTGTTCCAGATACACAGGGGTCAGAGGTGATTCTCAGATCTTGTGCTTGAGTAAAACTATAATATATAATACTAACACATTCGAAGCTGCAGATATTATATATTTTATATTTCTAATTTAATGTAGAAACATGGAAGACTAAAATAAATCCCACAAAAGCATTTTCCATTTATATAATAATCATCAGGGTTAGTCTTTGTAGATCCCACGTGAATTAGCTTTTGCCTTTTCTCACTGAGATTGTAACTTAAAGGGGACCTATCATGCAAAAGTCACTTTGTGATGTCTGTTATACATCACCATGTGTCCCCGGTGTGTCGGGGAACTCACGCAGCATCAGGAAATAAACCCTCTCTCTTTTCCTCCGTACCCAAATCTCTAAAAACGAGGAACAACGGAGCTGATCCAGATTTGCGTCCGATATGACGTAACATCTGAAATGTGGACCCACGGGCCAATCAGAAAGCTGCTATCAGAAACAATGCCCGACTGTTCTGGACGTAATATGGTCGGTGTTCACATTAGCATGCTAACACTCAGAGCTAACCTGTGCTGGAGAGCATGTGTGTGAAGAAGCAGGAAGTAGAAAGGAACTCAGCCTTGTGGTGTAACCGGCAAGAGAGAAAGCCTTTGAGCTCCAGACTGTTTCAGATCCTTGATAATCCATGATATGGAGTTTCATCACGGCAGCATCTAGTTTAGACGGTAGCTGCCGGGTCCCGCATGAGCTCAGACCCTCCTCTTTAAAGCTTTATCCCCAAATCAGCACTTTAGAAACAGGAAGTGAAACAGAAGGATATGAGCAAAACACTTCAGACATGTTTTTTATATATTTTTATATATCTGAAACCTGTGCTATTGCCTAAAAGTAGCATGATAGGTGACCTTTAAATTAAGTGAACATTTGATTAATTAATTAGTGAATAAAATGCATCATGGAAATCCAAATGTATTGATAATATTTATATTGCATTTTAAATTTCAAACGATGCATTAAAAATTGAGTAATGTCAGAGAATATTGAATTATAATATCTGTGTTTACCTGTTTGATGCCATGCTGGTACGGTGGGATTCTATGTGCATGTTTCTGTAGAGGACACAGAGGGAACTCTTATATACACATTTAATACGGTCCTTTCTTTTTGCTGACGGTCTGACTGTGGTTGTGTTTCAGGTGATGATCCAGATCCTGAAGGACATGGGGATCACCGAGTACGAGCCCCGAGTCATAAACCAGATGCTAGAGTTCACCTACAGTGAGTTACCATAGTGTCTCTACTTTAAAGAGTCCTCTCCTGCTGATGTTCAGGTGTATATCAGTATGTAGTCTCTCTACTTTAAAGAGTCCTCTCCTGCTGATGGTCAGGTGTATATCAGTATATAGTGTCTCTACTTTAAAGAGTCCTCTCCTGCTGATGTTCAGGTGTATCTCAGTAAGTAGTGTCTCTACTTTAAAGAGTCCTCTCCTGCTGATGTTCAGGTGTATATCAGTATGTGGTGTCTCTACTTTAAAGAGTCCTCTCCTGCTGATGTTCAGGTGTATATCAGTAAGTAGTGTCTCTACTTTAAAGAGTCCTCTCCTGTTGATGTTCAGGTGTATATCAGTATGTAGAGTCTCTACTTTAAAGAGTCCTCTCCTGCTGATGTTCAGGTGTATATCAGTATGTAGTGTCTCTACTTTAAAGAGTCCTCTCCTGCTGATGTTCAGGTGTATATCAGTATGTAGTGTCTCTACTTTAAAGAGTCCTCTCCTGCTGATGTTCAGGTGTATATCAGTATGTAGTGTCTCTACTTTAAAGAGTCCTCTCCTGCTGATGCTCAGGTGTATATCAGTATGTAGTGTCTCTACTTTAAAGAGTCCTCTCCTGCTGATGCTCAGGTGTATATCAGTATGTAGTGTCTCTACTTTAAAGAGTCATCTCCTGCTGATGTTCAGGTGTATATCAGTATGTAGTGTCTCTACTTTAAAGAGTCCTCTCCTGCTGATGTTCAGGTGTATATCAGTGTGTAGTGTCTCTACTTTAAAGAGTCCTCTCCTGCTGATGTTCAGGTGTATATCAGTATGCAGTGTCTCTACTTTAAAGAGTCCTCTCCTGCTGATGTTCAGGTGTATATCAGTATGTAGTGGCTCTACTTTAAAGAGTCCTCTCCTGCTGATGTTCAGGTGTATATCAGTATGTAGTGTCTCTACTTTAAAGAGTCATCTCCTGCTGATGTTCAGGTGTATATCAGTATGTAGTGTCTCTACTTTAAAGAGTCCTCTCCTGCTGATGCTCAGGTGTATATCAGCATGTAGTGTCTCTACTTTAAAGAGTCCTCTCCTGCTGATGTTCAGGTGTAGATCAGTATGTAGTATCTCTACTTTAAAGAGTCCTCTCCTGCTGATGTTCAGGTGTATATCAGTATGTAGTGTCTCTGCTTTAAAGAGTCCTCTCCTGCTGATGTTCAGGTGTAGATCAGTGTGTAGTGGCTCTACTTTAAAGAGTCCTCTCCGGCTGATGTTCAGGTGTATATCAGTATGTAGGGTCTCTACTTTAAAGAGTCCTCTCCTGCTGATGTTCAGGTGTATATCAGTATGTAGTGTCTCTTCTTTAAAGAGTCCTCTCCTGCTGATGTTCAGGTGTATATCAGTATGCAGTGTCTCTACTTTAAAGAGTCCTCTCCTGCTGATGTTCAGGTGTATATCAGTATGTAGTGTCTCTACTTTAAAGAGTCCTCTCCTGCTGATGTTCAGGTGTATATCAGTATGTAGTGTCTCCACTTTAAAGAGTCCTCTCCTGCTGATGTTCAGGTGTATATCAGTATGTAGTGTCTCCACTTTAAAGAGTCCTCTCCTGCTGATGTTCAGGTGTATATCAGTATGTAGTGTCTCCACTTTAAAGAGTCCTCTCCTGCTGATGTTCAGGTGTATATCAGTATGTAGTGTCTCCACTTTAAAGAGTCCTCTCCTGCTGATGTTCAGGTGTATATCAGTATGTAGTGTCTCTACTTTAAAGAGTCCTCTTCTGCTGCTGTTTTTCTCAGGATACGTGACGACTATTATCGAAGACGCTAAAATCTACGCGACTCACGCCAAAAAGTCGACGGTCGACGCTGACGACATCAAGCTGGCGATCCAGTGCCGCATGGACCAGTCCTTCACCTCGCCGCCGCCGAGAGACGTAAATACTAAATATATTTACGTTGAGTTGTTAAAATCTCCTCGTGTATTGTGTCATCGTTGCGCCCTTTAAGTCAGGGGGGTCGAACCACATTTCATGGCGGGCCACGTCAGCGTTCAGGTTGTAACTTTAAGACTATATAAAAATACATATATAATATATATAAAATAATGTTTTATATATTACATTAATGCCTCTGCTTTGGATTATTAACTGATAGGGTAATAACTTCATAATTAACTACGTCTGAAAGCAGAAGTCTGGGGCAAATAATTGAAAGTCTCTTCAGTGTCACACAATGAGATGCATTGTGGGACATGTAGTTTATGGGCAACGTGCTTCTGTAAGGCGGCATGTAACCGTATGATAAACTTATTACATTATTTGTCAGACCTCCCCAGCTTTAAAGTTGTATATGTCGTGTCAAACATATAGTCTTACACTCTGATTGCCTTTTACTCTGTTCAACACATACAAGACAAAAATATACTTTATTTATAGGAAGTCAAATGTGGATTTAAAAACGAGGAGATGGCTTCGTGGTGGGATGTTTAGACGATGCCTCAGAGACTTTGAGGGTGGGACCAGTTGGATATTCTCTCGACTGTGTTCTGGGTGCAAAGCTGCTCTGTTCCTGCCTTCAGATCCATTTCACTTGGATATATTGACTTTCTTTATTACTTTATTAAATATACCAAAAGACACACTTAGTCCCTGAATCATGTATCAGTTCCTCTTCAGAGCGTCCTCCGCAGTATATATGTATTGTCTGTGTGTGTTTCGTGTTGTAGTTCCTGCTGGAGGTGGCGCGGCAGAAGAACCTGACCCCCCTCCCGCTGATCAAGCCGTACACCGGACCCCGCCTCCCCCCCGACAGATACTGCCTCACCGCGCCCAACTACAGACTGAAGACCGTGCAGAAGAAGGTATGTATCTAGAAAGAGCTTCAACCCTGAGCCTTAGGTCTTTATACACCAGTTATATTTTATTTCATATTTTTTTGGACATTTTAACTTAAACTTGTTTTGGCTATATGTCTTTTATTGCTTTTTAAATTAAATTAATTGTTATTCTTTATTTGAGGTCACATTATATTAAAAGTACATTTTTGCAAATCATATCTCTTTAGCGACCTGAAAATGGCAAATTAAATACGGAACAACATTAGTCAAATAAAAACGAAGAAAGTACATAGGGGTTTGAAATGACAAATATCTACACATACTTAAACATGCACACGTGTATATACATTAGGGATGGGAACGATTCATCAAATATTCAGGTGTTCGAATATGAGTTATGAATATTTTTTTTGTGTGAGGGATGCCTGCAGCTGCTGATCTCTCTCTCTCTCGTCCGGTTAGACTTCACTCGCGTTTATGTCCAAATCCATCAGATCTAGTTGTAGCTAATGATACGGCTGCTGCCCCTCCCTACACGCAGGTCACGCAGACTCAACCCTCATCTTAGGCCCAGATTCCAGCTGAGAGGGTCTCCTCTACAGCTGGCCTGGTTGTGAATCGCCTCCGCACCCGCCTCTCCCCTGAGCATGTAGACATAGACCCTGCATAGGCCCCGTCACAGGTTGTTGATCTCTGTTGTCACGGGTTACGTTATGTTATATTGTTCGTGTTTGATCCCTCTTTCATTTAAAAACCCAGTTACGTTTTAAGCATGAAAGCTGTAGCCTTTAGCTGTTCAAACTGTGATCACCAGTTCAATACATTTGACAAATTCCACTTGGTTTCTAAACGTATTTATTTATTTTTTATTTGTTCAACATTTTTCCCACATTTAAAAAAAGAAATTATAGGATATTTACATTTCGGTTAACCGTTTTTTTGGGGGTCGAATATTCGAATATACATTTGCCTTCAAATTCCCATCCCTAATATATACACACATATAGACAGCAGGCAAGTTTATTTATACAGCACTTTTCAAAACAAGGCAATTCAAAGTGCTTTACAAACATGAACGACATTAGAAACATTAAAAAGCAAAGATAATATAATAATGGCACACATTAAATAAAGCCTCCGAGTCTTTGTGTCCCTAACACCTCTGCTTCCTGTCAGCTGACCTCCTCCTCGGGGCGGATCACAGTTCCTCGCCTCAGCATCGGAGCCGTCTCCAGCCGGCCGGGCACCCCCACCCTCGGTGAGTCGGCACACTACAGCTGAAGTCCACAAAGCTGTCAGAGTATGGTCCAAAAGATAACTGAATGTCGCCCTCTTCCTCTCGGCGTGCGCCCTCACACCGAAATGCTGATTTCCACGTAAAATGTTAAAGATATCGGAAAACAATGTCTCTGTTCCTCAGAAACTGTGATTTAAATAGTTTTTATTAGTAAATAATGATGTTCAAAATAAAATAGTCCCTCCGTTGCCTTCTGCGCGAAACATAGTGCGAGGCGGTTGCTAGGCAACAACACTAACAGCTAGCAAACATATTAGACAGAGAGCGTTGATCCATTATTTGGCTGTTTATTCACATTCATTTGTTTGTTGCCGTTTATTGTGCAGCCACTGAAAACCTGTCCAGCATCAGCAGCATGCTCACGAGGTCACTTGTATAGGTTGAGGTTGTTCTGGCTGTCGCTCGGCGTGGTGAGAATATTGCTCCACTTTCACCGGTCCCCGGGACTCGGCTTCCAGCAGCTCTGAAGAGAGCTTTCGCACCTGTGGCCACTAACGGTCATCATGTCTCTGCTTTGTTTCAAGACCCCATCAGAAAGCTTTTGAATGGAGGTCCTTCTCCAGTTGGTCTGCCTGCTCTTCACGGAGCTCTGCATGTCCTCGTTTAGGTGCTTTCTGGAGATAGGCACTCCTCAACCTCCAAGTTCATCTTAAATGTTTCCATCTTATGCTTTGTAAGTTTGTTTCGAAATGTAAATATATTTATAAAACGGACAAGTCAAATCAAGCAATCTGATTGGTCGATAGTGTTTTTGCGGACCTCTTTGATTACAGATCTGAAAACATCGCTGCTTGCTTTAAAAGTAGCACACTTCATGATGTCAGACCTTGGAGAGTATCTAGATATCCTGCCCTGATGCCAAAGGAACTGCACACTGAATATGTGTCGCCGTTTGATGTGTATGTCTGGACCGCTGCGTACAAAGGAGGGGTTCTGCCCCGTTACTTCTCCGCTGCTTCTTGTTCCAACGGTATACTGTTTTCTCAGACGCGGAGGGATACTAACTTGCTGTGAAAAGTAACTTACAATTCTACCCGTGGTATACGCCCAGTATATCACGGCTCTGAACCAATCAGATTGCTTGATTTGACTTGTCCGTTTTATAATGACATGTATCACATGGTTTAGTTGATTACTCGATTCTGATTGGTCAATGTGGAACTTTCAGAGCTAATTAGGGATGTCCCGATCACCTTTTTTTGCTCCCGATCCGATTCCGATCATTTGATTTTGACAATTTGCCGATACCGATTTTTCCCGATCCGATCTTTATGCAATGCATTAAGAAAAAAAAAAGGTAACAGATAACGGCTGGTCATCCAACGCGATGAACTCAGCCATCTGGTTATTGTGTTGGCCTTTTCTCTGTTCTGGGGCAGTTTCTCTTTCCTTTTAAAAGTCTCTGAAAGTGTTGGTTGTTTCAGTGCCGTTACCCGAGTGGCCGCTGTGTACTCGTCGTGTTGTTGTTGTTTGTTTCTCACGTAGCGTATTAGATTGGTCGTGTTGAACGTAGCTCTGTTCTTTCCACCACGCGAAACCTCTGCCTTGCAAACATTGCATCTGGCTGTTACACTGCCTTCACTTTCAATTTTATAATACTTCCAAACTCCTGACATTTCCTCTGTCCCGACTCCCGAGTCACCAGCTGAACGTAGCCTCTCGTTAGCTTGCTGCTACTATTAGACACTGCGCCCACTCTGTTGCTTTGAGAGAAATAAGCAACCAGGTCTGAACAAGCCCAAAGAAAGCAACACATACATGATGTTGTGTAATTTTAAACCAAAACAAAGTCATCAGGATGACTTTAAGACGTGAACATGGTCATTTTAGTTTTGTAACATTAAATAAAAAAATAAAAATTATAAAAAAATTAAAAAGAAATCCCGATCCCCGATTTTTTGAAAATCACGTGATCGGCTCCGATCCCCGATCACGTGATCGGATCGGGACATCTCTAGAGCTAATACTTGATAACACACCGTCTGCTTCCCGTCGGGCTCCGTGATCACACACATATATATATCAATACATCAGTAATGACCGCCTCGCTGCACACGACCCCTCACACACATATATATAATAATGCATGACACTTATATAGCGTTTTTCTAGGAACTCAAAGACGCTTCGACAGAGAGCAAAACAAAAACCACGAAAATACGTAAAGAAAAAACAGAACTAGGGGGAGGGTCAGCGGTGGAACAGGTGGGTTTGAGTGGGGGAGCAAGAGGCTCTGATGGGGTGGGGGAGTGTAAACTGAAGCTGAGGCGTTTTCTTTGTGGTGTTTCGTCCCCTCAGGAGCCCCCTCGGTGCAGAAGGTGATGACCCCCGTCACCCTGTCGGGGCAGAGGTTCACCGTGCAGATCCCCCCCTCCCAGACCACCATCAAGACCAGTAGGAACCACTTTAACACTCATCTGACATCACAACATGTTTCTGCCTCCAGGTTCAGAGAAAGCTTTGATTTTGTGTTCTTTACAAAATCAATACTCTATGGGTAACAGCGTCAAATCCTAACCTGAGCATAGTCACTTCTAAAAGAATATATTAAAGAGTGAACGCATGTAAAGTATGTTTAAGTACCGTACTTTTCGGACTATAAGCCGCGACTTTTTCCCTCATTTTTGTTGTACAGCTAATGGCCACTAGGGAACCTCCTAGATCTATGGATTTTACAGGTAAAATTAACCACCTTTAACACTACGGGCTCTAGGACCTGTCCGCGCCCGCCACCTCTAAGCGGCGGGCTCCAGCAGGAAAAGCTGGAGACAGGTAGCACGCCAAAGTAGAAGTGGAACCGAGAGACAGAACGAGAGCAAGACAGACGGACAGTGTAGCTGCTGCGGCTCATATGCCGGTGCGCTTTAGAGTCCGAAAAAGTACGGTACACATATATCTAACATACACACCTGTTGTGAGTGAATATATAATTAAACCCTTTCCTCTGGTGGTCCTGCAACCTACAAGTTATGTATCTATATATCATATTCCAATTACTTGTATATAGACACTATTTGTATTTTGTTTGTATTTACTTTACACTGTTTTATTGTGTTGTTTCATTGACACATCTACACTATGTACAATAAAAGCCTTAATCTTGAATGTATGTATGAACCCCTCTCCCTCCGCTCCTCCTGCAGCCACGCCCTCCTCTCCGGGAGTCTCCAACGTTCTCATCAATCCGTCGCTCATCGGCTCCAAGAGCCTCCTGATCAGCAGCAGCCTGGCGGGCGGGGGGGTGGACTCGCTGAAGAGGAAACACGAAGACGACGACGACTACGACGCCCTATGACCTCTGAACACAAACACCCCCTTTTGTATTAAACCTGCTTTTTAAATAACCTCCAGGAAACTCTTCAGGAACAAGTCTGTTTATTTTCTACTGAAGGAACCGCCTCGTTTATTAAACTGTTAGAATAAAGACTGCCTCGTGTGCATTTCTTTCATCACACGTCTATCTGTTTGTGTTAAATAACTATATTTTAAGTCTGGGAATAGAAGGCATAGAATAAATAATATTTAAAAAATAAACTTATAAAGAAATTATAGTTAAGTTTTTAAAAATAAAGTTAATCGGCTATCTGTGAAGAAATAAAGCTCAGCGCAAGTTCAACCAGGAAGACCGTCTTTACTCATGAATTCACTCTGTCCATGTTACTGCTCTCTCTCCTCTCAATAAGTGATCGGGGGCGTCACTCCCCAGCTTAACCAATCACTTCGCTCTATTCTCACAAGCCTATCATAGCACTCCGCTAACCCTTTTAAATCTGCTCTCCCCTCGGACAGCTGTCATTTCAGGTGACTCGACGCAGCCCCCCTCCCCCCTTTTCACCTCCTGTCCCTCTGAATCCAGGGTCAAGCTAAGCCCCGCCCCTTCAGACCGAACCCAACTATCCATTCACCACCACCAGGGTCAAGCTAAGCCCCTCCCCTTCAGACCGAACCCAACTATCCATTCACCACCACCAGGGTCAAGCTAAGCCCCTCCCCTTCAGACCGAACCCAACTATCCATTCACCACCACCAGGGTCAAGCTAAGCCCCTCCCCTTCAGACTGAACCCAACTATCCATTCACCACCACCAGGGTCAAGCTAAGCCCCTCCCCTTCAGACAGACCCTAACTATCCATTCACCACCACCAGGGTCAAGCTAAGCCCCTCCCCTTCAGACCGACCCCAACTATCCATTCACCACCACCAGGGTCTAGCCCCCGGGGGGGTTTCATCGGATCGGTTCTCCCCTCCCGAATGATACTCCTGCACAGCGGGGCCTAATCACCAAAACTCCATTACAGTCACTCGTGTATTCCTGGCAATAAATATGTATTCTTTCATCAAAACCGTCTCTGCTGATTGAAATAGGGTTAGACCTAAACATCCGATCTGAACAAGGACCCAAAACAAAAGGCCTCTTTGAGATGTAGTTTATAATACTAGTATAGAATATAAAACAATTCAAAGTATAGTATGTCATAAAAATAGATAAATTAATTGTGGGAAAAAAAGAAGCCAGTATCGTATGTTGAAGAAAAAGTCAAAGTACTGTATGTCGGAAAATATATGAAAAACGCATGTAAAAAAAGAACTTTGTTGCAAAAACAACAAAGTGAAGTTATAGTATATTACTCATAGACTATATATAAAGATATTACTACATGGTTTAGTTGAATACTCGATTCCGATTGGTCAATTCAGAACACGTGACAGGTTGTTAATCCAGTACAGACAGACTTAGTCCCGCCCACAGGAGATGCGAGCGGAGGACCGAGGAGAGGAGCCGAGGAGAGAGGAGGGGAAGCAGCAGACGGTTAAAGAAATGAGAACTCCTCTCCTCTGAGCGGTCATATTAAAGCGACGTGCGTTCATTATGACGTGGCAACAGCTGCATCAGCTGGAGTGTTTTGTCATATTTTATAATCTCTGTTAGATCAGCTGAACATTGTTCCCCCACATATTACTTTTAATTCATTGAGAGTGCGGTATAATGAGACAATACCAGGCTACAGATGCGGACACACACACACAAATATATTTATATAAATATATACAATTCAAAGTATGAGAGCACTCTCATAATAACGTAACACAATCAGAGACTGGATATATTTGGATTGGATTTCCGGGTCACTACCGGAGGACTGAGGAGTCGAGGAGGGGACATTTGAGTATTGAGAAGCCTCTAAGGATTTATTGACCGTTGTTAAGGAAGTCCGGTCGATGTAACTAATTTGGAACTGGGACAAGAAAGCAGCGGAGAAGTAACGGGGCAGAAACCCTCCCTTTTACGCAGCGGTCATCAAACGGCGACACATATTCAGTGTGCAGGTCCTTTGGCATCAGGGCAGGATATCTAGATACTCTCCAAGGTCTGACATCATGCAGTGTGCTACTTTTAAAGCAAGCAGCGATGTTTTCAGATCTGTAATCAAAAAGGTCAGCAAAAACGCTATCGAAGCCGTTCCTGCCGTTGCTACGTTAGTTCAAACGGTAACAACGGACTGATTTTCTTAGCGGATGCATGTACATTTAAATCAATAACAGCATTTCAATTAATTGATCAGCCTGAAGGGTGTTCTTTTCCCCATAATGACCAAGTCGCTGCACATTAGCCCTTTACGTACGTCAGACAATATTTTAGTTTAAAGTATGTAGTGGAAAATAATTTCATAGGAAAGTATATAATACAAATCATCCAAAATCAAGTGTTACAAAATTGTTTAAAAAAAGGTGGAAAAAAAATCATAGAAAAGGAAGTGTATAATTACAAAAATATAATAGTCATAGTACAGCATGTCAGAAACTATAATAAATAAAAAGGCGGCATAAGATAAGTCTGATATCTGAATGAAGAATACCCCACCTGGCACCAACACAACAAACACGTTCAAGTTGTGTTCCCCGGATCAGCCGAGCCCCTGTAGCATCCTGGAGCTAACGGAGCTAGCAGAGGGACAGAAAGCTCGAAGCAGCAGTCACCGCAGAGACCTGTCCATCAAAGTGACCACGCCCTAATTTATGCAAACACTTTAATAAGGCGAGACACCCCAGGTGAATAGGGTAATTTTTTTAACTTAAAGGTATCAGCTAGAAATTTATCCAGTTAATTACCTACAATAAGGCAATTGTCATTTGTATTACAAGTTTTATGAAATAGCATGTTTAAATATGCAAATGAGCCATTACCTCATTAAATATGCGCATATTTTAACACATTTCAGGAATCTAAATCTGAACTGATTCAATTTCTAGCGGAAAGCTAACCAGGAAGTGTTTTAGCAGACCACGTGACGCATCTGAACGAATCACGTTGTCAGAAATTGACACCAGCCAATGAGATTTCGTTTCTTGGTTTAAGACCCCTTTGTGCTTTCACGATTGGTTGCTGATACAAAGGAAATGACCATATTTGGATCCGATGAGATTGTGCAGGAGAGACGGAGCTTTCCAACGATACCTCTGATGACATGGTGCACACAGCGGTCGCGGTACTTTATGTTACGTTAGAAAGCTAACTTTTGGTGAATTTAGGAGAAATCTACAGACGCAAACAGACAAACTAAAGTAAAATAAACACTTAAATGTGTATTTTGTACGTTTTCCTTCCAAAAGCCTGAAAGAAAACACGTTATAGAATCAAAATAGCACAACATCTCAAAATTGACCAGTACTTGAGAAACGATGTTTTTGCCGGCCGTGTCTCGCCTTAAGACCTAATATAACTAAAAGGGGTGCGTTGTAAACAAATGCACCCCCCAATCCATAGTCATGAAGGTGGAATCTAACCAGGGTTGGGCAAGTTACTTTTAAAAAGTAACTAGTAATAGTTATAGTTACTGCTCTCTAAAAAGAAACTAGTTACTTTATTAGTTACTAAATTATAAAAGTAACAAGTTACATTACTTTAAAAATAATAACAATAAAATTGAAAATGAAATGCTTTCACTGGTATGTTGCTGACTAGTCCAGTGCCGGTGGGTCTTTGGCGACTAGTTTTATAGCATGTACATTACTTAGGTGCTTCAGGAGATTGGCATTGCTGTTATTCGATGTGGACAATGCTTTCTGTCCTTTCTGTCCTGCACAGTTTACGTTTGACCGTAATATTTTTTGCGTCCCCACAAATTGAAAATAGTTGTTATATTTCCAAGTTGCAAAATCTTCTCTTTTTTAATGGCGGATCGCAAACAGCTTTTAGTTGCATCTGCCATAGTGTGTGTGTGTGTGTGTGTGCTGGTGGTGGGCGTTGCCGTGTGTGTGTGTTAGCATCTTTATATATACAGTCTATGGTTAGCATTAGCAAGTGTTCGTGTGTGTGTATTTTCCCCATAAGGCAAGACCCGCCCAACTCTGTCTCTGATTGGCTTACCCTGAAACGTTACCCCGCGTTAACCAATCACCACTCCTCTCTGGTCACTTTCTCTTTTCCATGGTGCTGTGAGAGGACATCGTTGTGTTCGCCTGTAACCTACACCCGCGGGGAGATTCGGTTCAGTTCATCACATAATGTAACGCAGCAACGCACCATTTAAATCACAGTCACTATAACGGCTTTACTGAATGGGAATAGGTAACTAGTAACGCTATTAGTTACCGCAAAAAGTAGTTGCGTTAGTCCCAACACTGCATCTAACTGATTGTATTGCATCCAGGGGTATTTTCACTTCAGTTCACTGTGAATAGCATGAAATTATGAGCTGTTTTGTTTTAGTTTTAATTTTGTTGTATGTATGTTTATGTATGTTTTGAGTGTGTGAGGACCCCAGGAAGAATAGCCAATGCTCATGCTAGTGCTAATGGGGATCCTAATAAAGACAGAAAGACAGAAACATGTTTATTTCTGCTGTAAAGTTTTAACTTGAGGGTCTCTGGAAATGGCTGCTTTCTGCCGCCAGCCCCTATCGGCCAATAGATGAACTGCAGTGTCTGTTCAGCATTTTGAAAAATACAGCCCATAATATTCTGCAGAAGCACGACACAGCAACAGTCTGTTAGTTCATTTTACCTTTAATAATAAAAAGGAAACTAAAATAAAAATCTCAAAATAAAAAATACATGGCAAAACAAATAGACTCTTAAATGATCATGAGGGTAACCATGGTCGCAGTGATGATACAGTAATAATAATAATAATAATCAGAAGCTTAATAAGAATCATATTTCCCTGGCATTTCTCCACCAGCTGAATCCTGTTTAGAGACTTTATGGTTAGCATGGGGGGGGGGGCGTGGCACTTCAAATATTCACACTTAAGCAAAAAAGTAACCCCACATTTTGCACGACGTAAAATAAGGACAGAAACACAGCTCGTACGATTCACAGCACTGCGTCGAAGTCAGAGCATAAAATAAAAACATGCTCCGTGTTTCTTCTTCTTCTTCGGGGTCGTGGCAATTTTGGCAAAAAAACAAAATGGCGTCAAGATTTGTTTTTCGGAAAATGAAAAGCGTTTTTAAAAAAATAATAAGATTAACATTCTTTTTCTTAGCGAAATCTGCAGCTCGGTGGGTTTTCGTCTGTCCGGTGAAAGTGCGGTGCTCGTCTGAAATGTCGATCTGTGTTTGGTTTGGGGTTTGGTTTTTTTTTTAATCGGGAAAATAGAGACGGAGAAGAGATTAAAACCGAAGGCCTTCACATCGTGTCTGATCAGATATGAGGAAAACGTGGAGGGAAACACTGCTGTGACTCATCTTCATCTCTCTTACTGCTTCTATGGCACTTATTCAACACTTGTTGTCGCATGGCAGAGGGCGTTATTATACTGTACAAATAGGCTTAATATTTAATCCTCATTCGTACTCAAAAAGGCCAACTATTAAGAATATTGTGTGTCTCTGTGTGTGTGTCTGTCTCTGTCGCTGTGTCTGTCTGTGTCTCTGTCTCCGTGTGTATGTCCATGTGTCTGTCTCTGAGTGTGTCTGTGTGTGTCGCTGTGTCTGTATGTGTGTCTGTGTGTGTGTCTGTGTTTGTCTCTGTGTGTGTCTGTCTGAGTGTGTGTGTGTCTGTCTGTGTTGCTGTGTGTGTCTATGTGTCTGTCTCTGTGTGTGTCTGTCTCTGTATGTGTGTGTGTGTGTGTGTGTGTGTGTGTGTGTGTGTCTATGCATCTGTGTCTCCGTGTGTGTCTGTGTATGTCTGTCTGTGTCGCTGTGTCTGTGTGTGTCTGTCTGTCTGTGTTGCTGTGTCTGTGTGTGTCTGTCTGTGTGAGTGTGTGTCTATGTGTGTGTCTCTGTGTGTGTGTGTCTGTGTGTGTGTCGCTGTGTCTGTGTGTGTATGTCTCTGTCTGTGTGTCTCTGTGTGTGTCTGTCTGTGTGTGTCTGTCTGTGTGTGTCTGTGTGAGTGTGTGTCTGTGTGGAAAAAAGGCCAAATATTAAGAATAAAATTGTAATTTTTATAGGATTTTGTCGTTGTCCCATTTCTGCCAATAAAACAGCTACAAATGGAGCTTGAAATCAAATGTTTTTTTTCAACATGTTCTAAAGTCCTAATTTAACCACTTAACGTTGCAATTCACCCAATCGTTTTGTTGTGATGTCACAAGAGACGGATTTCTAGGGGCAAAATGGAACCAAATTATCACACAATCATGTCAGTAAGTAGCATTTTAAATCTACAGTATGTGTCCAAGAAAATCCTGTCAATATATATTTCTTTAAACGGTTTCCACTTCTTTATTTAACGTTTTAATCGGAGTAATTAGATTTATATAACAGTGTTACTCGATGGAAAGGTGATGAACAATAGTATTTATTTATAATTACATATATGTGATAGTTGGCATCTTGTCGGACTTGCAGGAGCGTCCTAATGGCAAGTGGCAAGTGGCATTGAGAGGAAACGTGTTGGCAACAGAGGCGGAAGGCACGGCGCGTAAAGTAAACCCTAAACATTTTTCTAATCAAAGTGCATTCTGGTCAATTAGAGAGAGAGGCTTCCTACATTATGACAGCAGCGTTTCCCTTTCAGCCGCCGGGACAGGTCGGTCGCATTAGCTCAATACAACGGTAGAAAAGTACGGAGGAAAAAAGCTGCCAAATAAATATCTAATGATTTGATAAATATATTAAAATACCATAAATGAAACAAAAATAATGCATTAATTATCAAGTCGAAAATGTTTATTCCTGTTTTTAATTTAATTATTTTTACTCACTTTTACATTGAATTTATTTCCCTTTTTAAGTATTTAATTTTGTCTGTATTATTATCCCCATTGCAATTTCCCCCAAGGGAGGAGGAAGAGGAAGGGGAGAGGAAGAGGAGGGAGAGGGGGAGGAGGGAGAGGAAGGAGAGGGGGAGGAGGGAGAGGAAGAAGATGGATTTGTATCCCCTTACAGAATAAATGGACATCAACACATAAATACACATTAATATGAATGCATGTAAAAGTAAACAAATGAGTAATAAATTATGACATTTAAATAAAAATGTTCTCTCTTAATTAATGCCTGGATTTTTCAATGTTATTTTTATAAATGTTTTTAAGAATATTAATTTATTTATCAAATCTTTAATTTACTTTGTATTTTGGCAGCTTCGGTCCTCCGCAGCCAGATCGGTAATTCTCAGTTTTTTGGCGCTTCATGACTAAAAAAACTGAGATTAGAGCGACTCACTTTTCCATTTCTTCTTCAGGTGTAATAACACTGAGTTGATTTAATTAAACCAGATCAGTGTGCACCTGCTGAAGGAAAAAAAACAACTCGTAATTGTGTTTTACCGAAAAAGAAACATCGATTCCAGCGTCAGAGTCCTCTTTAACCCTTCAAAATAAAAGTCTATATTTTTTTTTTAAATGAAGCAAATTGTTGAGAAAAGGGTCCTCACTTTTATAAACAGAAATTATTTGAACAAAATCTTTCACAATGAACATTTATTTTATAAAGATTGATATTTTTTCTGCTTTTATTTTGAAAATATCAAAGTTTCTTGTAAAATACAACTTTATTTTGTAATTTTTTAACAATCGTGTATTATTTAAACATTTTTCCAGAACACATTTTTCTGAGTTAATCCTTGATTTCTTTTTTCTATCCTTCCATCACGGTGAAGGTAATAATGTGCATATTTTATTTTAATTCAACAAAAGTACAATTTCCTGTTTTGTAAACGTTTGCTGGAAATAACATTGCTGAAATATCTTTGTATTTATTTTTCATGCGATTTTGAGTTAATTAACATTTATTTTGAAATTCAGAACGGTTGCATAAAGTCCAAAAAATTAACTAACTTAAAATGTGTTAAAATGTTAAATTTCTTGTTAATATACAATTGCATTTTCCTTAAGACCAATTTGTCACGAACTCCTGAACTTAAACTGAAATCCAAAATAACAATGGATTTTCAAAATAAAATCAGGAAACTCTGTCGACGCTGGAATGGTTCTTTCAAAATAAAATAAAAAGAAACGGCTGACGGAACAAAGATTTTGTACAAAATGGACGACAGGGTGACGAGAGTAGATGCTGGTGGAATCTGACCTGTCCGTGTGTGTAAGTGTGTGTGTGTTCCCCTCGCAGTGTTATCTTGAAGACAAAGCGGCGATCACCACTGAACACAGATCAAATGCTCGTAGAAGATTTTTTTTTTCTTTCTATGTTTCAAATATATATTCTGTTTGTACAAGACGGTGATCGACATTCGAAAAAGGATTTTCAAAATAAAAGCATACGAGCGCTGCAGCTCCCTACACACGTGTTTTTTCCTTCTTCTTCTTCCTTTTCTTCTTCACGTGTCAGAGCTCAGATCCGCCCGGCAACAACACGGTCTGTCCGGCAGCGGTTTGTCAAACCTTCAGCAGAACGAGAGAGAGAGTGACGGCGACAAAAATGGCAGCGGCGTGACGAGATGAGGGGAAGAACACCGGCGACCTCCGTCCACTCATCCTCCACCGGGGAATGTAATATGAACAGTGTGTGTGGGTGTGTGTGTGTGTGTGTGTGAAGCAGTTCCTAGCAGTCCTCGTCTTTGTCATCGACGGCGCCTTTGAGTCGCAGGCGGGCGAAATCCTCGAAGACGAAGTCGTCGTCCTGGGAGATGCTGCTGCAGCGCGGAGAGAGTATGATTATGATTCTGTCCGAACAGCAGGACCTGCGTCGAGTCATGTTTACATTCATTTGGAATAAAACCGATAAATAAACAAAATTAAAAAACTCAAAAGATACTCACTTTGTGTCGAACTCTATCAAGTTGGTGTCGATGGGGGGGTCCATCTCTGGCACCGCTGTAACACACACACACACACAATATTAGCACGTCACACTGGTGTTTCCATGGAAACTGGTTCTCGTCTCCTTCGAAATTCAATGCATGACAGATAGAGTTACATAAAGGCCGATAGAGCAGAGTGTGTGTGTGTGTGTGTGTGTGTGTGTGTGTGTGTGTGTGTGTGTGTGTGTGTGTGTGTGTGTGTGTGTGTGAAAGCAAATTATATTACGACGGACGTTACCCCCCCCTCCCATCTCTTTTTTTAGTATGATTTCTCTTTTTTTATAATGTGTATTAAAAATAACATTTTATTTTGGTAAATTATCCAAAGACAAAATCGACACAAGAAAATATAAAATAATAATATTAATAATACAAATTATCAGATCATTGATTTTATATATAAATAATAATAATAATGTAAATGTTGCTGAAAATATATCAATTTTAAAGTTCCCCTATTATTCTGTTTCTCATCAGTATATCCCAGGTCTCAGATATATCCAGAGCCTGTCTCTGATTGGCTGAAACACCAAACAGATCATAGCAGCATTACCCATAATCCCCTCTGTTACTTTAGATGAAAATAAGGAGCCCCTCCCCACACCCCTCTGAGAGACATTTGGTTACTAAGAACTCAATGGAGCTCTAGAGGAGATTCAGGTGATAAGGGGGGGGGGGGGTACCTTGTTGCTGATTGGCTAATGGTTACACATGACAACACATCGTTATGACATCACAAAGTGGCCCAAATCTGATCAGCTCATTTTCAGACAGGTTTTTATAGAAATGGATCAAAAAGAGAGAAAATCTTTGTTCCTGAAACTTTCAGAGTCTCTTTCCACAGAGGGGACACATGCTGATGTAGAAGAGACATGAAGAAGAGGGGACACATGTTGATGTAGAAGAGACATGAAGAAGAGGGGACACATGTTGATGAAGAAGAGACATGAAGAAGAGGGGACAGATGTTGATGTAGAAGAGACATGGAGAAGAGGGGACACATGTTGATGTAGAAGAGACATGAAGAAGAGGGGACACATGTTGATGAAGAAGAGACATGAAGAAGAGGGGACAGATGTTGATGTAGAAGAGACATGGAGAAGAGGGGACACATGCTGATGTAGAAGAGACATGAAGAAGAGGGGACACATGTTGATGTAGAAGAGACATGAAGAAGAGGGGACACATGTTGATGAAGAAGAGACATGAAGAAGAGGGGACAGATGTTGATGTAGAAGAGACATGGAGAAGAGGGGACACATGTTGATGTAGAAGAGACATGAAGAAGAGGGGACACATGTTGATGAAGAAGAGACATGAAGAAGAGGGGACAGATGTTGATGTAGAAGAGACATGAAGAAGAGGGGACACATGTTGATGTAGAAGAGACATGAAGACGAGGGGACACATGTTGATGTAGAGGAGACATGAAAAAGAGGGGACACATGTTGATGTAGAAGAGACACGAAGAAGAGGGGACACATGTTGATGTAGAAGAGACATGAAGAAGAGGGGACACATGTTGATGTAGAAGAGACATGAAGAAGAGGGGACACATGTTGATGAAGAAGAGACATGAAGAAGAGGGGACAGATGTTGATGTAGAAGAGACATGGAGAAGAGGGGACACATGTTGATGTAGAAGAGACACGGAGAAGAGGGGACACATGTTGATGTAGAAGAGACATGAAGACGAGGGGACACATGTTGATGTAGAGGAGACATGAAAAAGAGGGGACACATGTTGATGTAGAAGAGACACGAAGAAGAGGGGACACATGTTGATGTAGAAGAGACATGAAGAAGAGGGGACACATGTTGATGTAGAAGAGACATGAAGAAGAGGGGACACATGTTGATGAAGAAGAGACATGAAGAAGAGGGGACAGATGTTGATGTAGAAGAGACATGGAGAAGAGGGGACACATGTTGATGTAGAAGAGACATGAAGAAGAGGGGACACATGTTGATGAAGAAGAGACATGAAGAAGAGGGGACAGATGTTGATGTAGAAGAGACATGGAGAAGAGGGGACACATGTTGATGTAGAAGAGACACGGAGAAGAGGGGACACATGTTGATGTAGAAGAGACATGAAGACGAGGGGACACATGTTGATGTAGAAGAGACATGAAGAAGAGGGGACACATGTTGATGAAGAAGAGACATGAAGACGAGGGGACACATGTTGATGTAGAAGAGACATGAAGAAGAGGGGACACATGTTGATGTAGAAGAGACATGAAGAAGAGGGGACACATGTTGATGTAGAAGAGACATGAAGAAGAGGGGACAGATGTTGATGTAGAAGAGACATGGAGAAGAGGGGACACATGTTGATGTAGAAGAGACATGAAGAAGAGGGGACACATGTTGATGAAGAAGAGACATGAAGAAGAGGGGACAGATGTTGATGTAGAAGAGACATGGAGAAGAGGGGACACATGTTGATGTAGAAGAGACACGGAGAAGAGGGGACACATGTTGATGTAGAAGAGACACGAAGACGAGGGGACACATGTTGATGTAGAAGAGACACGAAGACGAGGGGACACATGTTGATGTAGAAGAGACACGAAGAAGAGGGGACACATGTTGATGTAGAAGAGACACGGAGAAGAGGGGACACATGTTGATGTAGAAGAGACACTGGAGAAGAGGGGACACATGTTGATGTAGAAGAGACATGAAGAAGAGGGGACACATGTTGATGTAGAACAGACATGGAGAAGAGGGGACACATGTTGATGTAGAAGAGACATGAAGAAGAGGGGACACATGTTGATGTAGAAGAGACATGAAGAAGAGGGGACACATGTTGATGTAGAAGAGACATGAAGAAGAGGGAACAGATGTTGATGTAGAAGAGACATGAGAAGAGGGGACACATGTTGATGTAGAAGAGACATGAAGAAGAGGGGACACATGTTGATGTAGAAGAGACATGAAGAAGAGGGGACAGATGTTGATGTAGAAGAGACATGGAGAAGAGGGGACACATGTTGATGTAGAAGAGACATGAAGAAGAGGGGACACGTGTTGATGTAGAAGAGACATGGAGAAGAGGGGACACGTGTTGATGTAGAAGAGACATGAAGAAGAGGGGACACATGTTGATGTAGAAGAGACATGAAGAAGAGGGGACACATGTTGATGTAGAAGAGACATGAAGAAGAGGGGGACACATGTTGATGTAGAAGAGACATGAAGAAGAGGGGACACATGTTGATGTAGAAGAGACATGGAGAAGAGGGGACACATGTTGATGTAGAAGAGACATGAAGAAGAGGGGACACATGTTGATGTAGAAGAGACATGGAGAAGAGGGGACACATGTTGATGTGGAAGAGACATGGAGAAGAGGGGACACATGTTGATGTAGAAGAGACATGAAGAAGAGGGGACACATGTTGATGTAGAAGAGACATGGAGAAGAGGGGACACATGTTGATGTAGAAGAGACATGGAGAAGAGGGGACACATGTTGATGTAGAAGAGACATGAAGAAGAGGGGACACATGTTGATGTAGAAGAGACATGGAGAAGAGGGGACACATGTTGATGTAGAAGAGACATGGAGAAGAGGGGACACATGTTGATGTAGAAGAGACATGAAGAAGAGGGGACACATGTTGATGTAGAAGAGACATGAAGAAGAGGGGACACATGTTGATGTAGAAGAGACATGAAGAAGAGGGGACACATGTTGATGTAGAAGAGACATGGAGAAGAGGGGACACGTGTTGATGTAGAAGAGACATGAAGAAGAGGGGACACGTGTTGATGTAGAAGAGACATGGAGAAGAGGGGACACATGTTGATGTAGAAGAGACATGAAGAAGAGGGGACACATGTTGATGTAGAAGAGACATGGAGAAGAGGGGACACATGTTGATGTAGAAGAGACATGGAGAAGAGGGGACACATGTTGATGTAGAAGAGACATGAAGAAGAGGGGACACATGTTGATGTAGAAGAGACATGAAGAAGAGGGGACACATGTTGATGTAGAAGAGACATGGAGAAGAGGGGACACATGTTGATGTAGAAGAGACATGAAGAAGAGGGGACACATGTTGATGTAGAACAGACATGGAGAAGAGGGGACACATGTTGATGTAGAAGAGACATGAAGAAGAGGGGACAGATGTTGATGTAGAAGAGACATGGAGAAGAGGGGACACATGTTGATGTAGAAGAGACATGAAGAAGAGGGGACACATGTTGATGTAGAAGAGACATGAAGAAGAGGGGACAGATGTTGATGTAGAAGAGACATGGAGAAGAGGGGACACGTGTTGATGTAGAAGAGACATGAAGAAGAGGGGACACGTGTTGATGTAGAAGAGACATGGAGAAGAGGGGACACGTGTTGATGTAGAAGAGACATGAAGAAGAGGGGACACATGTTGATGTAGAAGAGACATGAAGAAGAGGGGACACATGTTGATGTAGAAGAGACATGAAGAAGAGGGGACACATGTTGATGTAGAAGAGACATGAAGAAGAGGGGACACATGTTGATGTAGAAGAGACATGGAGAAGAGGGGACACATGTTGATGTGGAAGAGACATGGAGAAGAGGGGACACATGTTGATGTAGAAGAGACATGAAGAAGAGGGGACACATGTTGATGTAGAAGAGACATGGAGAAGAGGGGACACATGTTGATGTAGAAGAGACATGGAGAAGAGGGGACACATGTTGATGTAGAAGAGACATGAAGAAGAGGGGACACATGTTGATGTAGAAGAGACATGAAGAAGAGGGGACACATGTTGATGTAGAAGAGACATGGAGAAGAGGGGACACATGTTGATGTAGAAGAGACATGAAGAAGAGGGGACACATGTTGATGTAGAAGAGACATGAAGAAGAGGGGACACATGTTGATGTAGAAGAGACATGAAGAAGAGGGGACACATGTTGATGTAGAAGAGACATGGAGAAGAGGGGACACATGTTGATGTAGAAGAGACATGAAGAAGAGGGGACACATGTTGATGTAGAAGAGACATGAAGAAGAGGGGACACATGTTGATGTAGAAGAGACACGAAGAAGAGGGGACACATGTTGATGTAGAAGAGACATGAAGAAGAGGGGACACATGTTGATGTAGAGGAGACATGAAGAAGAGGGGACACATGTTGATGTAGAAGAGACACGGAGAAGAGGGGACACATGTTGATGTAGAAGAGACATGAAGAAGAGGGGACACATGTTGATGTAGAAGAGACACGAAGAAGAGGGGACACATGTTGATGTAGAAGAGACATGGAGAAGAGGGGACACATGTTGATGTAGAAGAGACGTGAAGAAGAGGGGACACATGTTGATGTAGAAGAGACACGGAGAAGAGGGGACACATGTTGATGTAGAAGAGACACGAAGAAGAGGGGACACATGTTGATGTAGAAGAGACACGAAGAAGAGGGGACACATGTTGATGTAGAAGAGGGGGACACATGTTGATGTAGAAGAGACATGAAGAAGAGGGGACACGTGTTGATGTAGAAGAGACATGAAGAAGAGGGGACACATGTTGATGTGGAAGAGACATGAAGAAGAGGGGACACATGTTGATGTAGAAGAGCCAAGAAGAAGAGGGGACACATGTTGATGTAGAAGAGGGGACACATGTTGATGTAGAAGAGACATGAAGAAGAGGGGACACGTGTTGATGTAGAAGAGACATGAAGAAGAGGGGACACATGTTGATGTAGAAGAGACATGAAGAAGAGGGGACACGTGTTGATGTAGAAGAGACATGAAGAAGAGGGGACACGTGTTGATGTAGAAGAGGGGACACATGTTGATGTAGAAGAGACATGAAGAAGAGGGGACACTTGTTGATGTAGAAGAGACACAAAGAAGAGGGGACACATGTTGATGTAGAAGAGACATGAAGAAGAGGGGACACGTGTTGATGGAGAAGAGGGGACACATGTTGATGTCGAGAGACATGAAGAAGAGGGGACACATGTTGATGTGGAAGAGACATGAAGAAGAGGGGACACATGTTGATGTGGAAGAGACATGAAGAAGAGGGGACACATGTTGATGTGGAAGAGACATGAGGAAGTGGATGTTATTCGAGTCGCTCACCGGACTGCGGGCGGGACAGCGGCGGCTCCACGGGTTTGGGATGCATTAAGATGAACGGCAGCTCCACCGAAACGTCTCTGAAAAACATCACCAGGAATATTCCGTGATAAAGAAAATCTGACGTTTTATTGTGAAAACCAGAAGGAAGTTAACCAATCAGAGGGCTACATGGAGGGTTAGAGGATCATGTGACTGCCTCGGAATTTTCCTTCTCTTCATTAACTTATAATTATTGTTTTTTTAATGAATAAACTAGTCGGTGAAACTCATCTCTCCAAATGTTTCACAATAAAAGCCTAAACTTTACCTTATTTGTGGTTTGAATCAGTTTATCGTTTTGAATGTCCTTAAAACTTTGAGCCAGCCTTAATCCAGTTTATGGATCAATTCTATTATATTTAAATTAAATTGGCCAAAACAAAATGCTACTGACAGCTTTATTTTGAAAAACTCCATGCTTTTAGACCTTTTCAAGACATTTAAAAGCTCTGCTGACAGTGTTTTATTTTGAAAATTCAAGGATAGTGTTTTAGTCTGGATGGACAGAAAGCTGGCACCGCCTTATTTTGAAAATTCCAGGACTATGTGTTATTCTGCATAGGCGGAAAAGAGATGTGTAAAAAGGCGGCTTGGTATCTTATTTTGAAAAAACAATATTGCTTTTTAATCTAGACAGCTAGAGACAATTTTCAAAATACCCCTGACTGCGGTTTTATTTTGAAACTTTTTGGACTATAGGCGCTTTCACACCGGAGTACTTTTCCCAGGAATAGTTCCGATAGTTCCTGGGATTTTGCGTTCACACCAAAAAGATCTGGAAATAGAACTTAGGGTGCATTCACACCTAATAGTCCGCTTCTCTGGTGCCTATCAGACGACAGTTTGTTGCATTGTTTCATTCTTCAGAAGGTTCGGTTTGCGTTCACACGGCAAAACTCAAACGGACTATAAACTTTAAACACAAGTCATGTGCTCGGAAATGCTGTTCAACCATTGGTCAGACATTAAGGGGTAAAAACGCAAATCCCGGCAATTTCTACCGGAGCCTCCGCCATGGAGCATCGGCACTTTCGGCAGGTTATTCTCATGCTGCTGTTAGTCTGAGAGACGTTCTGCAGTCAGGAGGGCGTTTCCCCGACGATGAGATGTTCTTACTTTTATAGCTGACGGAGAATTTTTACTTTACACGACACTGTTCAACTCTTCATTCTGCTTCACTCTTTCACTAAACAACGTGGATGTCTTGAAAGACTCTTTCGCTAAAGATTTTGACGATATCCGCGTTCTTGTGACTCGTAAATACTGCGCTTCCTGTGTTTTGGTGCGGACTGCGTTCACACCATGAACCGCTCCAGAGTTCACTAGCACGCGCTCCGAGACCACCTCTTGAGGCGGACCGGAGTCCGGTTGTTTAGTTCACTTCAGAGGTCTGCGTTCACACCGACCCAAATGAACCGCACCAAGCGGCTAAACGCACCAGGGTTCGATTCAACCGGACTCTACGAGGCAGGTGTGAACGCACCCTGAGTTCATGCAAACCTTTTCACCCCTCTTCAGTCCCTGCTAGAGAGGTGGGACTTTCGTGGGAGAAAACGGTTCCATTTTCTGATTGGCTGGGCGGATTGCAAACCACGGCCCGTAAAACTCCGAAATGTTTTGTGAAGCCGACATTTTATTTGCTCGCATTAGCATTATTAGCATTAGCCCAGCGCTAGGTTCTAGTTCCAGATCTTTTTGGTGTGAACGCAAAATCCCAAGAACTATCGGAACGATTCCTGGGAAAAGTACTCCGGTGTGAACGCGCCTTTTGTTTTCATCTCAATAGGCAGGAACTGAGATGTTTGAAAAGGGTGAAGACATGGTTTTATTTTGAAATTCTAGGATTGCATTTTAGTCCGGACGACTTAAAACGTCAACATTTAGAAATGTAGAACCGGAGGCATTTGAAAACGCTACAGACAAAGTTTTATTTTGAAAATTCCAGGAATATGTTTAAATCTAGATAGGCGGAAACTGAGATGTTTAAAAAGGTTGCGGACATGGTTTTATTTTGAAAATCCAGGATATTGTTTAAAGTGTAGGAGGCTAGAAATTGAACATTTAGAAAAACGCTTCAGATGGTTTTTATTTTAGACTCGATGGGCATAATCGGAGACGTTTGAAAGCACTGCAGTCGCCGCTTCATTTGAAAAGGTGTCGTCACATTTACCTGTCCAACATGCCTCTCAGCAGCCTGCAGGGGGACACAGAGGGGGGAGGAGGATGGAGGAGGAGGAGGGGAGCCAAACACACATCCAAAAAGCACAGAGGGGAGATGAAATGAAAAGCAGGAGGCGACATGTTCACAACAAGTTCACAATCTAAGCAAGCAAAGTGAGGAGCGACTACAGCGAGAAGCAGGTTTCCAAGGTAACTGACAACAGGAAGTGAGAGGGCGGAGCCAAGCTGCACAGACAGGAAGTCCTTCATCAGGATCTTAATTAAACACTCATTTAGTAAAGTTGTGTTGTGTGTAGTTCCTTCATAGCCCAACATTAGCCTCCTTTAGCTTAGCGGTGGTGACGTGAAGTCATGTGACCGTGCTGTAGTTCCTTTATAGCCCAACATTAGCCGCCTTTAGCTTAGCGGTGGTGACGTGAAGTCATGTGACCGTGCTGTAGTTCCTTATAGCCCAACATTAGCCGCCTTTAGCTTAGCGGTGGTGACGTGAAGTCATGTGACCGTGCTGTAGTTCCTTTATAGCCCAACATTAGCCGCCTTTAGCTTAGCGGTGGTGACGTGAAGTCATGTGACCGTGCTGTAGTTCCTTTATAGCCCAACATTAGCCTCCTTTAGCTTAGCGGTGGTGACGTGAAGTCATGTGACCGAGCTGTAGTTCCTTTATAGCCCAACATTAGCCTCCTTTAGCTTAGCGGTGGTGACGTGAAGTCATGTGACCGTGCTGTAGTTCCTTTATAGCCCAACATTAGCCGCCTTTAGCTTAGCGGTGGTGACGTGAAGTCATGTGACCGTGCTGTAGTTCCTTATAGCCCAACATTAGCCACCTTTAGCTTAGCGGTGGTGACGTGAAGTCATGTGACCGTGCTGTAGTTCCTTTATAGCCCAACATTAGCCACCTTTAGCTTAGCGGTGGTGACGTGAAGTCATGTGACCGTGCTGTAGTTCCTTTATAGCCCAACATTAGCCACCTTTAGCTTAGCGGTGGTGACGTGAAGTCATGTGACCGTGCTGTAGTTCCTTTATAGCCCAACATTAGCCTCCTTTAGCTTAGCGGTGGTGACGTGAAGTCATGTGACCATGCTGTAGTTCCTTTATAGCCCAACATTAGCCGCCTTTAGCTTAGCGGTGGTGACGTGAAGTCATGTGACCGTGCTGTAGTTCCTTTATAGCCCAACATTAGCCACCTTTAGCTTAGCGGTGGTGACGTGAAGTCATGTGACCGTGCTGTAGTTCCTTTATAGCCCAACATTAGCCGCCTTTAGCTTAGCGGTGGTGACGTGAAGTCATGTGACCGTGCTGTAGTTCCTCTATAGCTCAACATTAGCCTCCTTTAGCTTAGCGGTGGTGACGTGAAGTCATGTGACCACCGCATTAAATTAATGTGGGCGCAGCTCGGCTAATGTCTTAAAATCAACTGGAGTCTCAAAACTCCACTGATGACATTAACAGGAAACAGTGAGAGGACAGGAAGTGATGTCAGCAGAGTGGGAGGGGACTGTGTGTGTGTGTGTGTTTGTCTTACCCTCCACGTGAGATCACCAGCTTCACTTTGACTCTGTAGGAAACCAGGATCCCCAAAACCTCCTTGTTGGTGACGTCTTTCACACTGAAACACAAACAGGAAGCAATGGTCACATGACCAACAACACACCTGGACTCTGTGGTCTGTACTTCCTTTAGACTCTGGGGTTTTGCTTCTTGGTGGTTGCAAGTCTCGTATTGGATAGATACTCTATTGATCCCAATTTGGTAAATTATCTCGTCACAGAAGCAGAGGTGTGTTCAGACTTTAGAATACAATACTTCAAATACTTTAAAAAGTGGAATAGATAGTTATTATTTACAATTGTATTTGTCGTAAGTCTTTCTTCTTTGATGTTTTGTGTGCGTGTTTACATGGTGTGTGTGAGACACACTTGTGTGTGTGTGTTTACATGGAGGTGTGTCTCTGTGTGTGTCTTTCTGTCTGTCTATACATGGTGGAGGAGGTGTGTCTCCGTGTGTGTGTGTGTGCGCGTGTGTGTGTGTTTACATGGTGGAGGAGGTGTGTCTCCGTGTGTGTGTGTTTACATGGTGGAGGAGGTGTGTCTCTGTGTGTGTGTGTGTGTGTGTGTGTGTGTGTGTGGTGTGTGTGTGTGTGTTTACATGGTGGAGGAGGTGTGTCTCTGTGTGTGTGTGTGTGTGTGTGTGGTGTGTGTGTGTGTGTGTGTGTGTGTGTGTGTGTTTACATGGTGGAGGAGGTGTGTCTGTGTGTGTGTGTGTGTGTGTGTGTGTGTGTGTGTTGTGTCTGTGTGTGTGTGTGTGTGTGTGTGTGTTTACATGGCGGAGGAGGTGTGTCTCTGTGTGTGTGTGTGTGTGTGTGTGTGTGTGTGTGTGTGTGTGTGTGTGTGTGTGTGTGTGTGTTTACATGGTGGAGGAGGTGTGTCTGTGTGTGTGTGTGTGTGTGTGTGTGTGTGTGTGTGTGTGTGTGTGTGTGTGTGTGTGTGTGTGTGTGTGTGTGTGTGTGTGTGTGTGTGTGTGTGTGTGCTTACATGGTGGAGGAGGCCAGGTTGGTGTCTTCGTGTTTGAGTTTCCCGTCCAGAGCGAGTCCTCTCTTCTCTCGGTTCTTGTCGAGCGTTGGGGTCAGAGTGTAGACCTTACAGAAGGTGGAGCTGGACGACACCTGGTCACTATGGAGACACTGCTGTCAATCAAAACTGCTCCACTAAGCCCCGCCCACTCCACAGACCAACCTCAGATCAGACATTATAGTGCTGGGTGTGTTTTGAAGATTACTTAAAGGTCTCCTATCATACAGAATGCACTTTCTGAAGTCTTCTCTACATCACCACGTGTCCCCATGTGTCCCCATGTGTCCCCGGTGTGTCCCCGTGTGTCCCCGGTGTGTCCCCATGTGTCCCCATGTGTCCCCGGTGTGTCCCCGTGTGTCAGGAGACTCTCAAAGTGTCAGGAAATAAACCCTCTCTCTTTTCCTCCGAACCAACATCTCTAAAAACGGGGGAACAACGGAGCTGATCCAGATTTGCTGCGTCATGACGACATTACTAAAATGTGGGCGGGCTTTACCCCCACGGGCCAATCAGAAGCGTTGCTGTCAGAAACAATGAGACGTGTTCTGGAAGTGATATGGTCTGTGTTTACATTAGCATGCTAGCACTCAGAGCTAACCTGTGCTGGAGAGAGAGAGAGAGAGAGAGGAAGCAGGAAGTAGAAAGGTACTGTCCTTGAGAACAATAATATATGCCTAAAAATAGTATAGTAGGAGACCTTTAAAGGATACTAGCTAACAGTAGGATACTAGCTAACAGTAGGATGGTAATATATCATCATGTTGTCTATCTCTGGGTTAACTGGCTTTATGTTTATCAATGCTTTAAACCAGGACTTACTCTGCCTCCAGCTGGGCCACTGGACATTTATACTGAGCAGTACTGAACAGACAGATATCTGCGTACTGACGCACTGCAGAGACAACGAGAGAAAGAGTTTTAAACACGACCAATCCGGGTTTTTTATATTCAAATTAAACACACACATTGTACAGAACTTTAGAAGAAGGCGTACCTGATATTTTGACTCTCTTCACGGTCTTGGTGGAGTTGTTGGTGACGTGGACGTTGACGCTGATTGGCTCTCCGTGGTAGTAAAGCTGCACAATGCATCATGGGAAACAAGGACTTTTATAAGTGCACTCTTTAAACGTAACTGAAGCTGTCAGCTAAACGTTGTGTGGTAGATTAAGTAAAACGTGGCAGAAATGGGTACATTTAAACTCTGTGTGTGTGTGTGTGTGTGTGTGTGTGTGTGTGTGTGTGTGTGTGTGTGTGTGTGTGTGTGTGTGTGTGTGTGTGTGTGTGTGGGTACCTCCTTGTCCAGAGAGGCCTCCAGGTGCAGGGATCTGTCCGACATCAGGAAGCTGCGGGTCGTCTCCACCATCGGCTGAGGGCCAGGCTTCTCTGGAGCGTACTGCACCTTCCTGATCACCAGACGCACCGAGTTCCTGAACAAAGTACAAAAGAGAGGGGTAAGAATGACCTCTGAACCCCCGCCATGACTCTGCATTTTAACGTTTTGTTCTACGACACAAGACATGTCAGTAAATACCCCACTGTTGAGTTTAAAAACGGCGGTTGCCAACAAGTGCCTAAATGAGACGAAACGTCATCACGCTCAACATTAGCCGCCTTTAGCTTAGCGGTGGTGACGTGAAGTCATGTGACCGTGCTGTAGTTCCTTTATAGCCCAACATTAGCCTCCTTTAGCTTAGCGGTGGTGACGTGAAGTCATGTGACCGTGCTGTAGTTCCTTTATAGCCCAACGTTAGCCTCCTTTAGCTTAGCGGTGGTGACGTGAATTCATGTGACCGTGCTGTAGTTCCTTTATAGCCCAACATTAGCCACCTTTAGCTTAGCGGTGGTGACGTGAAGTCATGTGACCGTGCTGTAGTTCCTTTATAGCCCAACATTAGCCACCTTTAGCTTAGCGGTGGTGTCGTGAAGTCATGTGACCGTGCTGTAGTTCCTTTATAGCCCAACATTAGCCACCTTTAGCTTAGCGGTGGTGACGTGAAGTCATGTGACCGTGCTGTAGTTCCTTTATAGCCCAACATTAGCCACCTTTAGCTTAGCGGTGGTGACGTGAAGTCATGTGACCGTGCTGCAGTTCCTTTATAGCCCAACATTAGCCACCTTTAGCTTAGCGGTGGTAACGTGAAGTCATGTGACCGTGCTGCAGTTCCTTTATAGCCCAACATTAGCCACCTTTAGCTTAGCGGTGGTGACGTGAAATCATGTGACCGTGCTGTAGTTCCTTTATAGCCCAACATTAGCCACCTTTAGCTTAGCGGTGGTGTCGTGAAGTCATGTGACCGTGCTGTAGTTCCTTTATAGCCCAACATTAGCCACCTTTAGCTTAGCGGTGGTGACGTGAAGTCATGTGACCGTGCTGTAGTTCCTTTACAGCCCAACATTAGCCACCTTTAGCTTAGCGGTAGTGTCGTAAAGTCATGTGACCGTGCTGTAGTTCCTTTACAGCCCAACATTAGCCACCTTTAGCTTAGCGGTAGTGTCGTAAAGTCATGTGACCGTGCTGTAGTTCCTTTACAGCCCAACATTAGCCACCTTTAGCTTAGCGGTGGTGTCGTGAAATCATGTGACCGTGCTGTAGTTCCTTTATAGCCCAACATTAGCCACCTTTAGCTTAGCGGTGGTGTCGTGAAATCATGTGACCGTGCTGTAGTTCCTTTATAGCCCAACATTAGCCACCTTTAGCTTAGCGGTGGTGTCGTGAAGTCATGTGACCGTGCTGTAGTTCCTTTATAGCCCAACATTAGCCTCCTTTAGCTTAGCGGTGGTGTCGTGAAATCATGTGACCGTGCTGTAGTTCCTTTATAGCCCAACATTAGCCACCTTTAGCTTAGCGGTGGTGTCGTGAAGTCATGTGACCGTGCTGTAGTTCCTTTATAGCCCAACATTAGCCACCTTTAGCTTAGCGGTGGTGACGTGAAGTCATGTGACCGTGCTGTAGTTCCTTTACAGCCCAACATTAGCCACCTTTAGCTTAGCGGTAGTGTCGTAAAGTCATGTGACCGTGCTGTAGTTCCTTTATAGCCCAACATTAGCCGCCTTTAGCTCGTAAAGTCATGTGACCGTGATCGTTAAATGTCAATGATTATTTAGTTAACCTTATATGGTCAGATTTGAAAACCTCCTGGATTCAGAGCCGTTCTTTACACTGAGATTTGGACGTTATAAATCAGGTGTCCCCTCACCTCTTGTGGATCTTTTCTTCTATTGACTTGGCGCAGAAAGCTCTGATCTCAAAGTCGACGCCGCATGCCTGAAAGAGAAATAAACAAGCTGCTTTTATTCTGAAAATACCTGCTGATGTTCCTCTCATTCTGCTCAAACGCTATCAACACATGCCTGGATATGAAATTAAGAAGCAGTCAACAGTGTTTTCAATTCACTAACACGAAATAATGAATTTTCTTTTGGGACCCAAAATAGTTTGGAGTATTGTAGTTGTATTCAGTTGACCTACTATTTGGTATTACATGTATGTCACTTCTCACCAACACTGACACAACAATAACTGTTTAGCTGTGTGTGTGTGTGTGTGTGTGTGTGTGTGTGTGTGTGTGTGTGTGTGTTTTGATGTGCTTGTGAGGACCACGTGCAAGGACCTCACCAATGTCCTCACAACATGCTATTGGGTCATAGACCTCAAGAATATAGTCGTGTGTGTGTGTGTGTGTTACCTTCCCAGTGTCCTCTGGGCCGGGCTGTAAAGTGACTGAACATGGGAGGTTCTGAGGGATCTACATCAGCAGAAAACACAACAACAACATTATAAAATACATGAACATACATTAAATCTAACTTTCTTCTCTTCGTCCCACACACTGAACACCACGGGACATTAATTCATAGATTATAAATAACATGTGTTTAGCTTTGTCACAATATAGGAAATGTGAAGGTATTCCTTAACTGTGTGATTGTAACATGAAGACTAGTTATTCACACGGTATGAAGGTCCTCTGAAAGCCGGCTGGAAGGCAGTATTGTTTGTGTATCTCCCCGCAGCCGGTTGTATAAATGCACGTGTTTTACTGCAGTGCAAAGTTCAAAGGCTTTATCGTCAGATGCTACAGAGTAGATATGCAATGAGTATCTCAAGTCCCAGGCTACTCCAACAACGCAACATAATTATATATATTCACACAAAACAATAAGATATAGTGGAAGAGATCGTTGGAAGACCAATGGGTATGAAGAGCTCAGCGTCTCCGAGAAAAAGGACCAGCGTTTCTATATATAGATTACTGTGTCTTTGATCTTGTTTATAAGATGTATCAATTATCTCGAGAACAAGACGCTCCTATGAACAAGATAACTCCGCGACAACGTGACGTCGGAGCCCCGTAAAAACCCAGCTGCGTCTGGCGCTCGGTTTGCTTCTCAGATGTCTGGAGGAACCATAGCGTGTCTGACTCACCCTGGGTACATAGGGCCATTTGTATTCGCTGGTTTCTTTCGTCCGTTAGGATGTAAAACACGTGTTGGCTAACTAATATTTTGTAGTTACTGATCGAAGACGCAACAAATATATCAAAAAAATGAATTTCTATATCAAAATAAATCATTTGAAAAACTCATAGTATTGTGCGTCTAAAAACTGATAACGGTGAAATTAAAGAAGTCGGAAAAAACGTCATAGTATAGGACAGGGGTGTCAAACTCAAGGCCCGGGGGCCAAATCCGGCCCGCGACTTCATTTCATGCGGCCCCACAAGAGCTTGCAAAGAATATAATATGTTTATAATACGGTTACGGCCTGTCTACACTACAGCGTCGACAGCGTCGAAAGCTCCAAGCTGCCCATTCACTTTCAATGGGGTGACGTCACGTAGCCGCGCTTTTTCGCCGAACTGAATTGTGGGTAGCAGAGCGAGGCGTCTCAGGCGTCCCAGGCGACCAGAAGTTGAACAATGTTCAACTTCTGGTCGCCTGGACGCCGGAGTAGCCAGCGCCAGCCAATCAAATCCCGTTTCCCAAAATCTGACAGCTCAAGCCGTAGCCAATCAAACCGTGTCTAAGCTGGGAGAGATATCCCGCCGTTCATTTCTATATTTCAAAAAAAGTCGGAGGAGAAACTAACTATCGCCGTAGCAATCACCCGGTTTTGTATGACCAGACCCTCTTCACCTACGGGATACAAACCGGAGGAACCAGGCATGGAGGGAGGTGGCAGAAAGAGTGGGGGAAACTGGTAGGTTTTCGCCTGTTTGGGGAGTTTATATATATATTGCTCCCATACAATCCCCGGGGTTTTTTGCTTTGTATGTCGGGGGCGGGAGATTCATGTGATTGGTTGTTGGCCGTGTTGCTTGAATAAAATCCCCAAGCTCCAGACACGCCCAGCTCCAAGCTATTTTTGGAGCTGTAGTGTGGACGCTCCGTTACATGCCGATTTACAGAAGCACGTTGCCCATAAACTACATGTCCCACAATGCATCTCAAATTTGACTTTTTTTTCTCAGATTTGAATTTTATTCTTCTAAATGTCTTTTAAAATCATTTTGTGACATTCTCACTGAAGAGACTTGCAATTATTTGCCCTAGACTTCTGCTTTCAGACGTAGTTAAATATGAAGTTATTACCTTATCCGATAATAATCCAATGCAAAGGCAATAATGTAATATAATACATTAGTTTATATATATATATTAAATATTTATGTATTTTTATATAGTCTTAAAGTTACAACCGGCCCTTTGAGTGCAACCATAATGCAAATGTGGCCCGTGATGAAATTGAGTTTGACATCCCTGGTATAGGATGTTAGAAATATAAAATTGAAGGCAAATACAATCACTAAATATTAAGAAAATAATTCCACAGTATGTAAAAAATGATAATGACGAAAAGTCTCATTGTCATTTGTCAAAGTGACTTCCCTGTCGGGAAGAGCCGAATGTTCTGCCGCTCCTGCAGGCCAGGCATGGGCACACCATGCGGCCAATCACATGCGAGGACAGACTTGGATCATACCATTATACGAAGGAAGGAAGGGGGGGCCGGGGCAGAGTAGCCACGCCTGGCTAAGGCTATGGTAGGAAGACTCTGCATCGTCGCTCCCCTCGGAGAGTCTTCTCCAAAACTGGCCAGTTAATCCCGGAGAGGAGAAACGGGAACAGCCCACCCGAGACGAGGACTCTGGGTCTCTGAATGCCAGCATTACGGACTTTTTGATAAAGGCTTTTATTTAGTTGTATTTGTTTGCTATGTTTGCCGTTTAGTTGTTGACTTAAAGGTGGGGTTGGTCATTTTGGAGAAACCAGTTTGAGTGTGCTAGAATTTGAAAATACACAACCGGAAGAAATCTGCCCCTTCCTCACAGAGCCCCTCCTCCAACACACACGAACATGACCAATGAGGGCTCGAGATCAGTGTGTGCCCCGATGGAAGGCTGACAGGCAGGGAGGCCATCCAGTTACTTTAGCTGGCTCAGATGATTGGTCGAGCTTTCTACAGCGCCACGGCTTCAAAGCACTTCAGATATTCACTGCTATCGGGACGTTAAGAGCATTCCATGGAATATAACAACACGTGTATCTCGAGCCGGTTTCTCAGACTTACCCACCCCACCTTTACTGTTTCATTAAAATGTTAAACAACAGCAACGTTTTTATTGTAACTGAAATATACATAAAGATAAGGCTTTTATGAAAACACTCAATTAAAGATGTCTTACCGACACAAACCATTTATAATGGCTAAATCAGGCTCAAAGAAGGCTCCGGTCGATACGAGAGGAACTAACACGTCAAATAAAAACCTGAACAGTCACTTTTTTGTTTTATTGAATCCTGAGCTCTTTGTCTTTAAGACATATTTTTTCTCTACTTTATCTCATATTTTTTGGACATTGTATTCAAGTTAAAAAGTTGAATAAGAATGAAGGCTAATACAATAAAAAGAATATTAAGAAAATACTTCCATAGTATGTCAAAACATGATAAAAGTTATAATGTTATTATAATATTATATAATGTTATATAATATTATGTTATTATAATGCTTGATATAGACTTTTTGCAATACTTTTTATTTTGTATTTTATAGGGATGTAACGATACCAAAAACTCACGGTACGATAATATCGCGATATTGAAAAATAAAGAAAAAAATGCGAATTTTTTTTCTTCATTAAATAATAAATCTGATTTGTAGCATTTTATAGGATAGTAGATAGGGATGTCCCGATCACCTTTTTTTGCTCCCGATCCGATTCCGATCATTTGATTTTGACAATCTGCCGATACCGATTTTTCCCGATCCGATCTTTATGCAATGCATTAAGAGAAAGAAAAGGTAACAGATAACGGCTGGTCATCCAACGCGATGAATTCAGCTATCTTGGCTGTTCTCTGTTCTGGGGCAGTTTCTCTTTCCTTTTGAAAGCCTCTGAAAGTGTCGGTTGTTTCAGTGCCGTTACCCGAGTGGCCGCTGTGTACTCGTCGTGTTGTTGTTTGTTTCTCACGTAGCGTATCAGATTGGTCGTGTTGAACGTAGCTCTGTTCTTTCCACCACGCGGAACCTCTGCCTTGCAAACATTGCATCTGGCTGTTACACTGCCTTCGCTTTCAATTTCATAATACTTCCAAACTCCTGACATTTTCTCTGTCCCGACTCCCGAGTCACCAGCTGGACGTAGCCTCTCGTTAGCTTACTGCTACTATTAGACACTGCGCCCACTCTGCTGCCAGATTTCAGAGAGATAAGCAACCAGGTCTGAAAACAAGCCCAACAGAAGCAACACGTACATGATGTTGTGTAATTTTAAACCAAAGCTAAGTCCTCAGGATGACTTTAAGACGTGAACATGGTCATTTTTGTTTTGTAACATTAAATTAAAAAAAAATAATTATATAAAAAAAAATCCCGATCCTCGATTTTTTTCTCCCGATCCCCGATTTTTGGAAAATCACGTGATCGGCTCCGATCCCCGATCACGTGATCGGATCGGGACATCTCTGATAGTAGTATTTTAAAGTGTCAACAATATAATAATCAGACCCTGCAATAGAATAAATCAAGTTTCACTTTAGTTTTTCAAGTAACTCACTCACTCACTCACTCACTCACTCACTCACTCACTCACTCACTCACTCACTCACTCACTCACTCACTCACTCACTCACTCACTCACTCTCTCACTCACTCTCTCCACCACTTCAACAACAATACAGTGTTTACAGAAGGTGAGGCTTATTGACAGAGATATAAATATACTGTTGGTACTCGTCCATGTCTCGAGGCGTGAACATGTAGCCCTGTGTAAATACCATGTCCTTTTGTGTTCTGTTGTTTCATGTTCATGTTGTACGTGCTGCCATGTTGGACAGGTTGGGACCAGCTGGTTCAATAAAGGTTTAAAAAAATAATTATTAAAACAAATAATAAAAAATGGCGGTATATTTTGTCTCACGACGGAATTGAGACGGTGATATCGCGATATATCGTCACATCCAAGTATGTTATGATATCTGTTGCGCTGTTGGAGGAGCTCACTCTGTAGCTTCGAGCAGATGACAGCTTTGACATTTGAATTTGAAATGCAGACTCACAGTGAAGTAAAAGGGATGAGCGTGCTGCCCGAGTTTCTTCAGCAGACGCTCCTGCAGCCGGCTGTTCGGTTTCTTCTCCTCCGGCACCGGGGGAAACGCCTGAAACGCAAATATCAAAACGTGAACATCGTGCATTCAATCGATCCTCCAGTTTAATCGGGAACATCAGGGTGAAGTCCTTTTGCCCGCTAGTTCTCTTTGTAAGAATAGTTTTATCTGGAAATAGGAAGTCACCAAAGCAACGGGGAATACATGTAATTATTAACGTATTTACAAATGTATAATTAATAAGAGAAAATGCCATTATATGAAAACACATTTGATAAAAGACGTAAACAAATAAAGGAATGTATGTGATCAGAAAAGGTAAATATGAAAAATAATTGAAGTTATGAAATACAGAAACAATTAAATAAATAAGAAAGAGCTTATCAAGTATTTAATATTCTGTATTTCCACATATTTTAGTCACTCATGATTTATGTCTTAAATAATTTGATTTGAAAAAAGTTAATTATGATATCAATTAATACCACGTTTATTTTATTATTCTGTATTTGTGTTCAGGTGTCCTTCAGGTGTTCTTCAGGTGTATCTCTTACCTGGAAGGTGGAGATGTAGAGATCCTTCCTGAACGACAGACCGAGAACATCCAGATCTTCACGGCCGTAGCGAAACGCACAGGTGAGCGTGACGAAGACTACACGAGGAAGAGGAGTAAACTTTAATAATCTGAATATAAGAGGAGATGAAGAGTGTGGAGGTGAAGCTCTCACCTTTCCTGTCCTTCAGGTACTCCGGGTCCACGAGGATCACGCCATCTGAAGCAGGCAGAGAGAAACTGTTTGTGAAGAGCCCAGCGTCCAATCAGAGAGCAGAGATTATGTACCTGGTGTTCTGACTCACCTACAGCGTCGACGTGGTCCAGGTGATCCACGAAGTCTCTCTTCCCCAGGTACACCGTCACCTGCACGCACAGCACCACCTTCAACCATCCCGTTTGCTTCAATGGGAATTTCTCATTTCTAACATTTTAGATCATAAAAATATTTAATACGAATTAAATTCAATTAAAAAAAAAATACATGTTTTTATAAAATCATAGGATGTTGCAGAATATTTTAAATGTCCCCTATTATTTAAAATCCACTTCTTCATGTCTCTTCTACATCAACATGTGTCCCCTCTTCTCCATGTCTCTTCTACATCAACACGTGTCCCCTCTTCTGCATGTCTCTTCATGCTCTCTGAGCTAATGCTAATGCTAATAATGCTAATGCTAATAATGCTAATGCTAATGATGCGAGGATAATAAAATGGCGGCTCTACAAAACATTTCAGAGTTTTACGGGGCGTGGCTTGCCAATCTGAACTGGGGCACTTTCCCCCCCCAGGAGAGTACCACCTCTCAGCAGGCACTAAACATGGGGGTAAAAGTTCCCGGCACTGAGTTCTCTTCTTGGTGTGAACGCGACATCAGGGGTACTAACGGAACTACACGGGGAAAGTACTTGGTGTGAACGCGGCTATAGAGAAACGCAGTGACTCCTTCCGGTTCCTTCGTCAAAAACCAATTTCTCCAGAGGATTTAGGAAAATAGCTGGAACTCAGGTCTGTGGTTGAAACAGACGTTTAGTTCAGCCGGATAATCTCCACACGTCTACCCTACTGTTATAATCTTCTAATCATAAATCTAGTCGCCAGAAGCTAAATGCTAACGTGATGCTATAAAGGAGCTGCAGCCGGGTCGCTGCTTCAACGTCACGCGACTTCAGATCAAACACAGATTCTAGATGGAGCGAGTTGAAGCGTCTGTCTGAACACTCTGCAGGAGGCAGGGACTGGCTTTCAAGCAGAACAGAAACTAACTTAGAGGAGTGTTCACGTGTTCGGCGTAATGACGTACGACGGCCTCCACGACTTCTGTAGTCCTGTTCAGCCGCTCGGTAACAACCATCGTTTCTCAGACACGCCCACTCTTCAGGAACGTGATCCGTCTCTTCAACGCGTCTCAACCTCAGACCTTAGTTCAGATGTTTCCCTCAATCCTCTGGAGAAATCCTTTCGCTTTTTGTCGAAGGAACCGGACGTGGTAAAAATGCTAACTTACTTCCGGGGTTTAGGACGCGTCACTGCGGCTCTCCATTGAGTTCTTTGTAACCAAATGTCTCTCAGAGGGGCGTGGGGAGGGGCTCCCTATTTCATCTAAAGCAACAGACAGAGAATCAGCACTTTGGAAACAGGGCTGAAACAGAGGGGATTGTGGGTAATGATCTATTTGGTGTTTCAGCCAATCAGAGACAGGCTCTGTGTATATCTGAGACCTGATGTACTGATGAGGAAGAGGAGGATAGGGGACCTTTAAGAGTCAGACTCACCTTACAGTTGGGGCTCGACTTCTTGAAAACTCTGAGATTAGGAAAGAGGAAGAGGAGGAGGAAGAGGAGGAGGAAGAGGAGGAGACTGATGTTAGCTCATCGTTTGATTTCATAACGAGGATAAAACACATTGTGAAGACGTTTCAAACATTTCATCTGAAACGTGTGTGAATGTCTGGAGGAGTGAGGAAGAGTTTAAAACCAGGAGTCCGTTTATTTCAACACGGCAGGAAGTGAGGAGGGAAGTGGCTTCAGAGGGAAGTGGCTTCAGAGGGAAGTGGCTTCAGAGGGAAGTGGCTTCAGAGGGAAGTGGCTTCAGAGGGAAGTGGCTTCAGAGGGAAGTGGCTTCAGAGAGACGCTCGGTGTGAATGATGTGGTTATTATGGGATGCACGGCTGCTTCATCTGGTACTCACAGGTTCACCGGGTTAAACCGTCTTTTTAAAACCCTTCAAGTTCTTTTTAATTAGTCAAAATATATAAATATAAATAATCTGAACTGCTACATACGATTTGTGTTTCAATTATTATTCTTTGCATTTTTAAATATGCATTTCTACATGCAGTGTGGCTCTCTAAACTCAAACACACAGTGGGCCAACATTAAAGAATGGGCGCTAGTGGAGGGCCGGACTGGTTCAGTGTTCACTGCAGAACGTATTGAAATGAACTTATTGCACATATTAAACCTGGAACTAACAAAGCTTCAATTATCGCCTATAAAACAACATTAAATAATCAGCTGCATTCATTTCTCATGGCTCTATCTGCAGCTTCTCCAGAGTCACTTCTCATGAGTACATTTCCCCACAGGCCAACAACAGCTTCAACAAAACTATTCCCCTCAGAGAGAAACCAAACATGCCCTGCTGTCGTGAGAGGAAGAGCAGAAGGAAGCATCCATTGAACTCAGTGTGCTGCTCTGAGATGCTAGCTCAGACACTTGGCCTCTCATCTCGGGAGCAAGGTCATCAATGTTTGGGCTCCGGCTCTGAGCGGAGGAGACCCTCAGGATGGAGGGAAGGTGCAATATACCGGCGGGCCAGATCTAATAGTAATTAGAAATTATCCTGCGGGCCGAAATTAAATCCACCACGGCCCTGATTTGGCCCCCGGGCCTCGAGTTTGACACGTGTGCACTAAACTATAAATACATTGAAAATGAAACCTCAAAATGTTCTGAAAAGTTCAGAACAAACGGAGGATTTTAGGAAGAAAAGGAAACGTATATTGATCACCGGAAAAGCTCTTTTAAGTTTAAATGTACAGACAGAAATAGGACATGTTTCTGACAGCATTGTGTTTTCCAGAGGGAGTCCTATATCAATTATAAAGAGAAACTCTCCTGTTGAAATGATCGAGTACTCGAGACCAGTGTTTTTCAAAGCGGGGGCCCCGACCCCCCGGGGGGCGCCAGGGGGGTCACGCAAAGTTTGAGGGAAAGGGGGATTTTTTTTTTTTTAAGTTACATTTTTTTATTTTGTAGATGTTATTAATAACTGAATATCTATCAGTCGATGTGTCCGTTGATGCCAATCTTTTAATATTTTTTATTTATTAATATATATATTTTTAAATCACAAAACCGCCCTTCAAGCCAATCAGAATCAAGCTGCGGCTTCTGAGAGTGAAACTGAGTATCTGCTCAGCTTTTGGAGCGAGTGAGAGCTAGTGGATATTTCGCTCTGCAGCCGGATGAGAGCACGGCTGCAGCAAATATTGATGTTTATATATATGAATATAAATATGTCTATTGTTAATATTACTGTTGAATATTATATATAATACTATTAAGGCATAAGTAGCTTTCAAAAATGCTAAAAATATATGTTAATTGTTCATATTACTGTTCAAAATTATATAATATTATAAAGACAGAAATCACTTTAAAAATATGTTTACTGTTGAAATGACTGTTTGATATTGTGTTAAGAATGTTTAAAACAGAACACACAATCAAAAGATAAATAACTGATTATTAATACTAATATATATTAAGAAAATGTATTAAGCTGTATGATTAATTAGTCATATTCTCCATCATAATGTCCTCATCATTTAAAAACTAATGGCAGCAGGGGGTCCCCGCCAGAGCATCGTGCTATGCGGGGTCCATGGCAACGGTTGGGAAGCCCTGCTCCAGACGACCACGTGCATCTCAGGTACTCCTGAACACTGGAGCTGTTATCGGGCAGCTTCTTCAGAGAGTCGCCGCTTGGTGTGAAATGACTCTCTTGCACAAACAGGAAGTCGGAAACACACTCGCTTCTCTTCCTCACACCTCGATACGTTTCTAAAGTGAGGTGATAATCTGGAACATCCTCAGGAAACAGTTCAATACCATCTCCTCAAAACACGAACTAAAGCTGATGCAGTGCTGACGGCTGCAGTTTGATACCGGCCGACTGACGGATACTAAAACGAGGACTCAATCAGCTGCTTCAGAGCACGTTGCTTACTTCTGTGCAAGGACAACAACAAGCTTTCTGACAACGTAAACAACAGACACAGAAGAGGACTATAGTAGTGCCGTGTGCAGAAATGCATTACACACATTTTATTTTGTATGACTAATAAAGCTCAGCGCAAGTTCAACCAGGAAGACCGTCTTTACTCATTCATCTACTCTGTCCATGTTGCTGCTCTCTCTCCTCTCAATAAGTGATCGGGGCGTCACTCCCCAGCTTAACCAATCACCTCGCTCTATTCCCACAAGCCTATCACAGCGCTCCGCTAAACCTTTTAAATCTGCTCTCCCCTCTGACAGCTGTCATTTCAGGTGACTCGACGCAACCCTCTTCCCCCCCTTTTCACCTCCAGTCCCTCTGAATCCAGGGTCAAGCTAAGCCCCGCCCCTTCAGACCGAACCCATCTATTCACCACCACCAGGGTCAAGCTAAGCCCCTCCCCTTCAGACCGAACCCATCTATTCACCACCACCAGGGTCAAGCTAAGCCCCTCCCCTTCAGACCGAACCCATCTATTCACCACCACCAGGGTCAAGCTAAGCCCCTCCCCTTCAGACCGAACCCATCTATTCACCACCACCAGGGTCAAGCTAAGCCCCTCCCCTTCAGACCGACCCCAGCTATCCATTCACCACCACCAGGGTCAAGCTAAGCCCCTCCCCTTCAGACCGACCCCAGCTATCCATTCACCACCACCAGGGTCAAGCTAAGCCCCTCCCCTTCAGACCGACCCCAACTATCCATTCACCACCACCAGGGTCAAGTTAAGCCCCTCCCCTTCAGACCGACCCCAACTACCCATTCACCGCCACCAGGGTCAAGCTAAGCCCCTCCCCTTCAGACTGACCCTAACTATCCATTCACCACCACCAGGGTCAAACTAAGCCCCTCCCCTTCAGACCGAACCCAACTATCCATTCACCACCACCAGGGTCAAACTAAGCCCCTCCCCTTCAGACCGAACCCAACTATCCATTCACCGCCACCAGGGTCAAGCTAAGCCCCTCCCCTTCAGACCGACCCCAACTATCCATTCACCACCACCAGGGTCAAACTAAGCCCCTCCCCTTCAGACCAAACCCAACTATCCATTCACCACCACCAGGGTCAAACTAAGCCCCTCCCCTTCAGACCGAACCCAACTATCCATTCACCGCCACCAGGGTCAAGCTAAGCCCCTCCCCTTCAGACCGACCCAACTACCCATTCACCACCACCAGGGTCAAGCTAAGCCCCTCCCCTTCAGACCAAACATCAAAACCGTCTCTCCTGATTGACTGACCATTATTAAAGTGGATCATTTTAAAAAGGTAGTAATTATATATCTGTATTTATATTTATTTAAGTCGAGTTTAATTCGAAAAATCTTCTTTTTCCTCCCTCACCCACTGACCTCACCCACCCTGATTTGAGTGTGTATTGCTCTGTTCTGATTGGATGTAAAGGGAAACACACATATCAATATTATGTATTAGTATCATCATTCATCCCTATTTTCACGTCTCTGGGAGAGATTATTTTAGGTATTTTCTGTTCATATTTATGTCTTTTTTATTTTTTACAATAGATTAATAACTTTGGATTTTATTCTGTTGTTCATTGTATTTTTTGGATATTAATTAATATAATTATTATTTTTAATCGGTTGCATATAATACACTTTTTTCACCGGATAATGACTATTTTGTAATGGTCTGTTTATGTGCCATTAATAAAGAATCCAGCTGAGATGTGACGTCTGTTTAAAACAGAAATGTGTGGGGAATAAATCTGCAGGGAAATACACTTTGACGCTCAACGGTGTGCGTGTGTGTGTGTGTGTGTGTGTGTGTGTGTGTGTGTGTGTGTGTGTGTGTGTGTGTGTGTGTGTGTGTGTGTGTGTGTGTGTGTGTGTGTGTGTGTGTTGACGTCTGCTTCATGCCTGGACAAGAAGCAGCTTTTCTCCTGAGATCTGAACACGGAGAGATTAAAGTCTCAGAGAACACAGCAGAGAAGCCGTTTCAAATAGCGCTTTTTACATTTGTATTGTAGAGCCAGGGGTGCCGCAAGCTCGTCAATATCTAATCAGCCAATCACAGCATAGCGAGCAGATGAGAGATCTCAAACAGTAGACATTAATTAAAATCTTCAAAATAAAAAGCATGAATGATTTGGATTTATTGCTGAAGCTCCAACAAAACAAGAGAATAATCGGAACTAAATCCTCAGAGATGCTCTGCAGGTTAGACAGGAAACAAACTGATATTTGAGACCTGGGAAACCGAGAGACTTTGTGCCCTGAATCATTGCTGCCACAAGTTCGATAACATCTCCTGCAACAAAACACATCTCTTTAAAGAGTCCTCTCCTGCTGATGTTCAGGTGTATATCAGTATGTAGAGTCTCTACTTTAAAGAGTCCTCTCCTGCTGATGTTCAGGTGTATATCAGTATGTAGTGTCTCTACTTTAAAGAGTCCTCTCCTGCTGATGTTCAGGTGTATATCAGTATGTAGTGTCTCTACTTTAAAGAGTCCTCTCCTGCTGATGTTCAGGTGTATATCAGTATGTAGTGTCTCTACTTTAAAGAGTCCTCTCCTGCTGATGTTCAGGTGTATATCAGTATGTAGTGTCTCTACTTTAAAGAGTCCTCTCCTGCTGATGTTCAGGTGTATATCAGTATGTAGTGTCTCTACTTTAAAGAGTCCTCTCCTGCTGATGTTCAGGTGAATATCAGTATGTAGTGTCTCTACTTTAAAGAGTCCTCTCCTGCTGATGTTCAGGTGTATATCAGTATGTAGTGTCTCTACTTTAAAGAGTCCTCTCCTGCTGATGTTCAGGTGTATATCAGTATGTAGTGTCTCTACTTTAAAGAGTCCTCTCCTGCTGATGTTCAGGTGAATATCAGTATGTAGTGTCTCTACTTTAAAGAGTCCTCTCCTGCTGGTGTTCAGGTGTATATCAGTGTGTAGTGTCTCTACTTTAAAGAGTCCTCTCCTGCTGATGTGCATGTGTATATCAGTATGTGGTGTCTCTACTTTAAAGAATCCTCTCCTGCAGGTGTATATCAGTGTGTAGTGTCTCTACTTTAAAGAGTCCTCTCCTGCTGATGTTCAGGTGTATATCAGTATGTAGTGTCTCTACTTTAAAGAGTCCTCTCCTGCTGATGTTCAGGTGTATATCAGTATGTAGTGTCTCTACTTTAAAGAGTCCTCTCCTGCTGATGTTCAGGTGTATATCAGTATGTAGTGTCTCTACTTTAAAGAGTCCTCTCCTGCTGATGTTCAGGTGTATATCAGTATGTAGTGTCTCTACTTTAAAGAGTCCTCTCCTGCTGATGTTCAGGTGTATATCAGTATGTAGTGTCTCTACTTTAAAGAGTCCTCTCCTGCTGATGTTCAGGTGTATATCAGTATGTAGTGTCTCTACTTTAAAGAGTCCTCTCCTGCTGATGTTCAGGTGTATATCAGTATATAGTGTCTCTACTTTAAAGAGTCCTCTCCTGCTGATGTTCAGGTGAATATCAGTATGTAGTGTCTCTACTTTAAAGAGTCCTCTCCTGCTGACGTTCAGGTGTATATCAGTATGTAGTGTCTCTACTTTAAAGAGTCCTCTCCTGCTGATGTTCAGGTGTATATCAGTATGTAGTGTCTCTACTTTAAAGAGTGCTCTCCTGCTGATGTTCAGGTGTATATCAGTATGTAGTGTCTCTACTTTAAAGAGTCCTCTCCTGCTGACGTTCAGGTGTATATCAGTATGTAGTGCCTCTACTTTAAAGAGTCCTCTCCTGCTGATGTTCAGGTGTATATCAGTATGTAGTGTCTCTACTTTAAAGAGTGCTCTCCTGCTGATGTTCAGGTGTATATCAGTATGTAGTGTCTCTACTTTAAAGAGTCCTCTCCTGCTGATGTTCAGGTGTATATCAGTATGTCTCTACTTTAAAGAGTCCTCTCCTGCTGATGTTCAGGTGTATATCAGTATGTAGTGTCTCTACTTTAAAGAGTCCTCTCCTGCTGATGTTCAGGTGTATATCAGTATGTAGTGTCTCTACTTTAAAGAGTCCTCTCCTGCTGGTGTTCAGGTGTATATCAGTGTGTAGTGTCTCTACTTTAAAGAGTCCTCTCCTGCTGATGTGCAGGTGTATATCAGTATGTGGTGTCTCTACTTTAAAGAGTCCTCTCCTGCAGGTGTATATCAGTGTGTAGTGTCTCTACTTTAAAGAGTCCTCTCCTGCTGATGTTCAGGTGTATATCAGTATGTAGTGTCTCTACTTTAAAGAGTCCTCTCCTGCTGATGTTCAGGTGTATATCAGTATGTAGTGTCTCTACTTTAAAGAGTCCTCTCCTGCTGATGTTCAGGTGTATATCAGTATGTAGTGTCTCTACTTTAAAGAGTCCTCTCCTGCTGATGTTCAGGTGTATATCAGTATGTAGTGTCTATACTTTAAAGAGTCCTCTCCTGCTGATGTTCAGGTGTATATCAGTATGTAGTGTCTCTACTTTAAAGAGTCCTCTCCTGCTGATGTTCAGGTGTATATCAGTATGTCTCTACTTTAAAGAGTCCTCTCCTGCTGATGTTCAGGTGTATATCAGTATGTAGTGTCTCTACTTTAAAGAGTCCTCTCCTGCTGATGTTCAGGTGTATATCAGTATGTAGTGTCTCTACTTTAAAGAGTCCTCTCCTGCTGGTGTTCAGGTGTATATCAGTGTGTAGTGTCTCTACTTTAAAGAGTCCTCTCCCGCTGATGTTCAGGTGTATATCAGTATGTAGTGTCTCTACTTTAAAGAGTCCTCTCCTGCTGATGTTCAGGTGTATATCAGTATGTAGTGTCTCTACTTTAAAGAGTCCTCTCCTGCTGATGTTCAGGTGTATATCAGTATGTAGTGTCTCTACTTTAAAGAGTCCTCTCCTGCTGATGTTCAGGTGTATATCAGTATGTAGTGTCTCTACTTTAAAGAGTCCTCTCCCGCTGATGATCAGGTGTATATCAGTATGTAGTGTCTCTACTTTAAAGAGTCCTCTCCTGCTGATGTTCAGGTGTATATCAGTATGTCTCTACTTTAAAGAGTCCTCTCCTGCTAATGTTCAGGTGTATATCAGTATGTAGTGTCTCTACTTTAAAGAGTCCTCTCCTGCTGATGTTCAGGTGTATATCAGTATGTAGTGTCTCTACTTTAAAGAGTCCTCTCCTGCTGATGTTCAGGTGTATATCAGTATGTAGTGTCTCTACTTTAAAGAGTCCTCTCCTGCTGATGTTCAGGTGTATATCAGTATGTAGTGTCTCTACTTTAAAGAATCCTCTCCTGCTGATGTTCAGGTGTATATCAGTATGTAGTGTCTCTACTTTAAAGAGTCCTCTCCTGCTGATGTCCAGGTGTATATCAGTATGTAGTGTCTCCACTTTAAAGAGTCCTCTCCTGCTGATGTCCAGGTGTATATCAGTATGTAGTGTCTCTACTTTAAAGAGTCCTCTCCTGCTGATGTTCAGGTGTATATCAGTATGTAGTGTCTCTACTTTAAAGAGTCCTCTCCTGCTGATGTTCAGGTGTATATCAGTATGTAGTGTCTCTACTTTAAAGAGTCCTCTCCTGCTGATGTTCAGGTGTATATCAGTATGTAGTGTCTCTACTTTAAAGAATCCTCTCCTGCTGATGTTCAGGTGTATATCAGTATGTAGTGGTCTCTACTTTAAAGAGTCCTCTCCTGCTGATGTCCTGGTGTATATCAGTATGTAGTGTCTCCACTTTAAAGAGTCCTCTCCTGCTGATGTCCAGGTGTATATCAGTATGTAGTGTCTCTACTTTAAAGAGTCCTCTCCTGCTGATGTTCAGGTGTATATCAGTATGTAGTGTCTCTACTTTAAAGAGTCCTCTCCCGCTGATGATCAGGTGTATATCAGTATGTAGTGTCTCTACTTTAAAGAGTCCTCAGGTCTGTTGATGTGCTTCAGAGAGTTGAACAGATGGGGAGATAGCGTCTGCGTTCCTGTCTGATGACGTGTATCCACCAACACCCTGACACCAAGGTGGTTTGTCCTGCCTCTCACTTCCTGTCCGTTTCCACCTGTTTCCTGACGGGAAGCGAGCGGTGTGCAGCGAGAGGGAGGGGCGCGGCAACTTAACGTTTAGAGAGGAATCACAGAAAGTGGAATTACAGATATTTTACATTTAAACGCAATTATTAAGACTTTTAAAGAACCGTATCCAAGTTCCTTATTTTTCACCTGGATCTGTTGGAATTGCTCCGAACCGTTTATTGCATTTTAGTTATATTATTTATTATTTAATCTATTACTTTATTGAATTTGGGATGTACTATTTTATTCTATTTAATTTGTTTTAATAACTTACTTTATTGAATTTGGGATTTACCATTTTATTATTACTTTCCTGATCATTTATTTTCCTTTATTTTATTCTAACCATAACTCTATTAATTAATTATTTTCTTTATATTATTAACGTTTAAATGTATTATTATTTCGGGACTGTAATTGATTTTAAGCATGCTATTGTAATTGATTTATACATGGCAATAATCCAATACACTAAGGATATTTGCAACGTGGTTTCGAAGTGATACATATTAATGTAATCCATGAGTACGACTGGGAAGGCGTCCTGGCTGCATTGCTATGCATATCCTGTATGAAAGCCGACGCACTGTAAACACATCTGCATAAAAAGGACTCCACAACAAAGGTGTAAAGCCGAGTCAGCGCTTTAATCTCACTCTCAGCGAATTATTAAAAACATCCCACGTGCAACAAAAGCAACCCTTAAAGGAAGCGCCGTGCCACAGAGCAGGAGGACGAACTCTGGAAACAGGATCTTCAGAAACACCGAAACAACAGCCAGCGCTTAATTAGCGGGGAGTGGAGGACACGCAGGAAGGAGCCGCCCGAGGCTTTGGAGGAACCTGAATATCAGCCCCCGGGATTTAATACCACGTTCTCCTCAGACGTGTAAACACCGTTTACCCGCTCACTGGGAACAGCCCCTCTCACAGAACGGTTGCTGCAGAGAGAAGTACTTCAGACTAGCTGCTCCTTCACCAGCTACCCTGCAGTCTACAAAGTACTTCAGACTAGCTGCACCTTCACCAGCTACCCTGCAGTCTACAAAGTACTTCAGACTAGCTGCACCTTCACCAGCTACCCTGCAGTCTACAAAGTACTTCAGACTAGCTGCACCTCCACCAGCTACCCTGCAGTCTGCAAAGTACTTCAGACTAGCTGCACCTTCACCAGCTACCCTGCAGTCTACAAAGTACTTCAGACTAGCTGCACCTTCACCAGCTACCCTGCAGTCTACAAAGTACTTCAGACTAGCTGCTCCTTCACCAGCTACCCTGCAGTCTACAAAGTACTTCAGACTAGCTGCTCCTTCACCAGCTACCCTGCAGTCTACAAAGTACTTCAGACTAGCTGCTCCTTCACCAGCTACCCTGCAGTCTACAAAGTACTTCAGACTAGCTGCTCCTTCACCAGCTACCCTGCAGTCTGCAAAGTACTTCAGACTAGCTGCTCCTTCACCAGCTACCCTGCAGTCTACAAAGTACTTCAGACTAGCTGCTCCTTCACCAGCTACCCTGCAGTCTACAAAGTACTTCAGACTAGCTGCTCCTTCACCAGCTACCCTGCAGTCTGCAAAGTACTTCAGACTAGCTGCACCTTCACCAGCTACCCTGCAGTCTACAAAGTACTTCAGACTAGCTGCACCTCCACCAGCTACCCTGCAGTCTACAAAGTACTTCAGACTAGCTGCTCCTTCACCAGCTACCCTGCAGTCTACAAAGTACTTCAGACTAGCTGCTCCTTCACCAGCTACCCTGCAGTCTACAAAGTACTTCAGACTAGCTGCTCCTTCACCAGCTACCCTGCAGTCTACAAAGTACTTCAGACTAGCTGCTCCTTCACCAGCTACCCTGCAGTCTACAAAGTACTTCAGACTAGCTGCTCCTTCACCAGCTACCCTGCAGTCTACAAAGTACTTCAGACTAGCTGCTCCTTCACCAGCTACCCTGCAGTCTGCAAAGTACTTCAGACTAGCTGCACCTTCACCAGCTACCCTGCAGTCTACAAAGTACTTCAGACTAGCTGCACCTTCACCAGCTACCCTGCAGTCTACAAAGTACTTCAGACTAGCTGCTCCTTCACCAGCTACCCTGCAGTCTACAAAGTACTTCAGACTAGCTGCACCTCCACCAGCTACCCTGCAGTCTGCAAAGTACTTCAGACTAGCTGCACCTTCACCAGCTACCCTGCAGTCTACAAAGTACTTCAGACTAGCTGCACCTTCACCAGCTACCCTGCAGTCTACAAAGTACTTCAGACTAGCTGCACCTCCACCAGCTACCCTGCAGTCTACAAAGTACTTCAGACTAGCTGCACCTTCACCAGCTACCCTGCAGTCTACAAAGTACTTCAGACTAGCTGCACCTCCACCAGCTACCCTGCAGTCTACAAAGTACTTCAGACTAGCTGCACCTCCACCAGCTACCCTGCAGTCTACAAAGTACTTCAGACTAGCTGCACCTTCACCAGCTTTGAGAACACTTTCATGATCAATCATTATAAAACATATCAGATATATTATTCTGAAATGGACCAATCTGCACAACGACTACTTTCACTGTCTTTCACTATATTTAGATGAGAATACTTTTCTACTTTCACTTGAGGAACATTTTGAATGAGGACTTTTACTGTAACAGAGTATTCCTACACTCTGGTACTTCTACTTTTACTAAGTACAAGATCTGAGTACTTCTACTTTTACTCAAGAACAAGACCTGAGTACTTCTACTTTTACTCAAGAACAAGACTTGAGTACTTCTACTTTTACTAAAGTACAAGATCTGAGTACTTCTACTTTTACTAAGTACAAGATCTGAGTACTTCTACTTTTACTAAGTACAATATCTGAGTACTTCTACTTTTACTCAAGTACAAGATCTGAGTACTTCTACTTTTACTAAGTACAATATCTGAGTACTTCTACTTTTACTAAGTACAAGATCTGAGTACTTCTACTTTTACTCAAGAACACGATCTGAGTTCTTCTACTTTTACTCAAGTACAAGATCTGAGTACTTCTACTTTTACTAAGTACAATATCTGAGTACTTCTACTTTTACTCAAGTACAAGATCTGAGTACTTCTACTTTTACTAAGTACAATATCTGAGTACTTCTACTTTTACTCAAGTACAAGATCTGAGTACTTCTACTTTTACTCAAGAACACGATCTGAGTTCTTCTACTTTTACTCAAGAACAAGATCTGAGTACTTCTACTTTTACTCAAGAACAAGATCTGAGTACTTCTACTTTTACTCAAGAACACGATCTGAGTACTTCTACTTTCACTCAAGTACAACCTCTGACTCCCCTATATTAGAACTTGACATATTCAGATTATCCCATAATAATACACATAAGGAATAATAAGGTACGGTATATATATATATATATATATATATATATATATATATATATATATATGTATATATATATATATATATATATATATATATATATGTATATATGTATATATATATATATATATATATGTATATATGTATATATATATATATATATGTATAATATCCAGCCATATGTGTTGGTGTTAAAAGTAGCTCCACTTTTACCAGCTGTGATATATAGGATTCTTTACCTTTGGTTCTTTAAGTATATTATGAAGCCAATACTTGTGTACTTTTACTTAATTAAGTGATATTATGAACGCAGGTAGTATTTATACTTCTACTTGAGTAAAGGATATGAATACTTCTTCCACCACAGTCTGTTAGTAGCCGGCTTACACACATAAGTGATCACGACTTCACCAAACTCCATACTATATATGATTTGTTTCACATATTGATCCAAAGCAGCCTTTAATTCAATAAAGCTCTTCCGTGTTTTGAGATATCGGCTGCAGTACACTATATATAACTCTGTCCCTTCAGCTGATACCTATATTAGAGAGTATTCTAATTTATTCTGTATGAGTTTAGTGTGTATTCTTAGATACTCGTGCATATGTGTTTTTAATGATTATTTTATTTATATTTGATTCAATTTTTAAGACATGTTATTATTCTTGTACAATGACTGTCAATGTTCTTAACTTGGGATAAATAAAGTATATATTTTTGCATTGCTCAAAACCACCCGCACCAAACTCCGTTGGGAAATACAATCATTATGTTTATATCTAATATTATATCAATAGGTCAAACGAATATAACACACCTTGTCATGCTGTCTTAGTCATGTTAGCGTTAAGTTAAGTTCGGCATCAATAAACCAAACCAAACATTAATTAAAAGCCACACAATCCTCAGTTTCCTGCACATTTCCACCGGTCGATACCGCCCACCACGGCCGTGTTTTGTTGCAAAAGCACCGTAGGAATCCCTGTCTACGACCCTAAAAACCTACATTACAATAAACCGATTCAGCCCCGCGTGTTATGCATACCATAGATTTAGAAATAACTGTTGTTGTTCTGCAAAAACAGTGAAATATCTTGACAAAACCCCACATTAACATGCCATCTTAAATGGACACATTTCTGGATGTAGTCCGGCGCTAGGCTAGCTAACCCCACCCTGCTGGGATAAACTTCTCCAATAACTCGGTCCTCGCTTTAGCATCAACCAGGGGCTCAACCAGCGGGACTTGTATCGGGATTCCGTGTTGAATAAAGCGGGTAAATATCTGCTACTCGGCCGGAGAAAAGCATCGTTAGCAAAGTGCGTGATGCTAACTAGCCGGATGCTAGCTGCCAGGATACTAACTAGCCTGATGCTAACTGGAGGTCCTACCTGGTGCCCGCCTTGTCCCCCATCTCCTCGGCAGGCAAAGATCCGACAAAAAGATCCCTGAGCCGGCGTGCCTCTGGACTGAAAGACGGTGCGGTGGTTGTGTCAGCTCCTCTTTCACCCGTCCATCCAACAGCTAACTAGTTAGTGATGCTAATTTAATTTAGCGCCGCCTCGGCTCCTCTCTCTGGCTTCTTCCGCAAAGGATCCGTCCGTCCGTGTGTGTGTGTCCGTGTGTGTGTGTGTGTGTGTGTGTGTGTGTGTGTGTGTGTGTGTGTGCGCGCGCGCGCGTGTGTGTGTGTTGTGGCTACAGATCACGTTGCGCAACGCAGGGGCTCTTCAGCAACACATGAAGTGTCAAATGTTAAAACCCTATAACTATAGAATATAATGCATGTGATGTATTGCCGGGTGTTATCACATACCGGGAATCTGCCCTGGCGTTTTGGTGCATAAGGTACACGTGCTAGGAGAAGACTAGATACATAAGGAAACAGGAAACATGTAAAAGATGATGTGCAGGATGTAGA